>NW_027364396.1:0-240041 GCF_046119375.1 Phyllobates terribilis
TATTCATTGATTTTTGCCATTGAAAAACGTCCAGAAATGATTGAAGCTACTGACTGAATGAAAGGAGCTGGCATCTCACTCTCTTTGAATCTTCTTTATCATGCTAAGAGGAGCAGGAAAAAGCAAAAAATTTCAGAATTGCACCTTGCAATGCGGAGAAATTACTGTTTGTGCATTTACAATATTCATTGATTTTTGACGTTGAAAAACGTCCAGAAATGATTGAAGCTACTGACTGAATGAAAGGAGCTGGCATCTCACTCTCTTTGAATCTTCTTTATCATGCTAAGAGGAGCAGGAAAAAGCAAAAAATTTCAGAATTGCACCTTGCAATGCGGAGAAATTACTGTTTGTGCATTTACAATATTCATTGATTTTTGCCATTGAAAAACATCCAGAAATGATTGAAGCTACTGACTGAATGAAAGGAGCTGGCATCTCACTCTCTTTGAATCTTCTTTATCATGCTAAGAGGAGCAGGAAAAAGCAAAAAATTTCAGAATTGCACCTTGCAATGCGGAGAAATTACTGTTTGTGCATTTACAATATTCATTGATTTTTGCCATTGTTAAACATCATGTTATTCATATACCAGAAATGATTGAAGCTACTGACTGAATGAAAGGAGCTGGCATCTCACTCTCTTTGAATCTTCTTTATCATGCTAAGAGGAGCAGGAAAAAGCAAAAAATTTCAAAATTGCACCTTGCAATGCGGAGAAATTACTGTTTGTGCATTTACAATATTCATTGATTTTTGCCATTGAAAAACGTCCAGAAATGTTTGAAGCTACTGACTGAATGAAAGGAGCTGGCATCTCACTCTCTTTGAATCTTCTTTATCATGCTAAGAGGAGCAGGAAAAAGCAAAAAATTTCAGAATTGCACCTTGCAATGCGGAGAAATTACTGTTTGTGCATTTACAATATTCATTGATTTTTGCCATTGAAAAACATCATGTTATTCATATACCAGAAATGATTGAAGCTACTGACTGAATGAAAGGAGCTGGCATCTCACTCTCTTTGAATCTTCTTTATCATGCTAAAAGGAGCAGGAAAAAGCAAAAAATTTCAGAATTGCACCTTGCAATGCGGAGAAATTACTGTTTGTGCATTTACAATATTCATTGATTTTTGCCATTGAAAAACGTCCAGAAATGATTGAAGCTACTGACTGAATGAAAGGAGCTGGCATCTCACTCTCTTTGAATCTTCTTTATCATGCTAAGAGGAGCAGGAAAAAGCAAAAAATTTCAGAATTGCACCTTGCAATGCGGAGAAATTACTGTTTGTGCATTTACAATATTCATTGATTTTTGCCATTGAAAAACATCATGTTATTCATATACCAGAAATGATTGAAGCTACTGACTGAATGAAAGGAGCTGGCATCTCACTCTCTTTGAATCTTCTTTTTCATGCTAAGAGGAGCAGGAAAAAGTAAAAAATTTCAGAATTGCACCTTGCAATGCGGAGAAATTACTGTTTGTGCATTTACAATATTCATTGATTTTTGCCATTGAAAAACGTCCAGAAATGATTGAAGCTACTGACTGAATGAAAGGAGCTGGCATCTCAGTCTCTTTGAATCTTCTTTATCATGCTAAGAGGAGCAGGAAAAAGCAAAAAATTTCAGAATTGCACCTTGCAATGCGGAGAAATTACTGCTTGTGCATTTACAATATTCATTGATTTTTGCCATTGAAAAACGTCCAGAAATGATTGAAGCTACTGACTGAATGAAAGGAGCTGGCATCTCACTCTCTTTGAATCTTCTTTATCATGCTAAGAGGAGCAGGAAAAAGCAAAAAATTTCAGAATTGCACCTTGCAATACGGAGAAATTACT
Source organism: Phyllobates terribilis (assembly GCF_046119375.1). Taxonomy (NCBI): domain Eukaryota; kingdom Metazoa; phylum Chordata; class Amphibia; order Anura; family Dendrobatidae; genus Phyllobates; species Phyllobates terribilis. The sequence goes on from NW_027364396.1 coordinate 1,850, forward strand.
GTTTGTGCATTTACAATATTCATTGATTTTTGCCATTGAAAAACGTCCAGAAATGATTGAAGCTACTGACTGAATGAAAGGAGCTGGCATCTCACTCTGTTTGAATCTTCTTTATCATGCTAAGAGGAGCAGGAAAAAGCAAAAAATTTCAGAATTGCACCTTGCAATGCGGAGAAATTACTGTTTGTGCATTTACAATATTCATTGATTTTTGCCATTGAAAAACATCCAGAAATGATTGAAGCTACTGACTGAATGAAAGGAGCTGGCATCTCACTCTCTTTGAATCTTCTTTATCATGCTAAGAGGAGCAGGAAAAAGCAAAAAATTTCAGAATTGCACCTTGCAATGCGGAGAAATTACTGTTTGTGCATTTACAATATTCATTGATTTTTGCCGTTGAAAAACGTCCAGAAATGATTGAAGCTACTGACTGAATGAAAGGAGCTGGCATCTCACTCTCTTTGAATCTTCTTTATCATGCTAAGAGGAGCAGGAAAAAGCAAAAAATTTCAGAATTGCACCTTGCAATGCGGAGAAATTACTGTTTGTGCATTTACAATATTCATTGATTTTTGCCATTGAAAAACATCCAGAAATGATTGAAGCTACTGACTGAATCAAAGGAGCTGGCATCTCACTCTCTTTGAATCTTCTTTATCATGCTAAGAGGAGCAGGAAAAAGCAAAAAATTTCAGAATTGCACCTTGCAATGCGGAGAAATTACTGTTTGTGCATTTACAATATTCATTGATTTTTGCCATTGTTAAACATCATGTTATTCATATACCAGAAATGATTGAAGCTACTGACTGAATGAAAGGAGCTGGCATCTCACTCTCTTTGAATCTTCTTTATCATGCTAAGAGGAGCAGGAAAAAGCAAAAAATTTCAGAATTGCACCTTGCAATGCGGAGAAATTACTGTTTGTGCATTTACAATATTCATTGATTTTTGCCATTGAAAAACGTCCAGAAATGTTTGAAGCTACTGACTGAATGAAAGGAGCTGGCATCTCACTCCCTTTGAATCTTCTTTATCATGCTAAGAGGAGCAGGAAAAAGCAAAAAATTTCAGAATTGCACCTTGCAATGCGGAGAAATTACTGTTTGTGCATTTACAATATTCATTGATTTTTGCCATTGAAAAACGTCCAGAAATGATTGAAGCTACTGACTGAATGAAAGGAGCTGGCATCTCACTCTCTTTGAATCTTCTTTATCATGCTAAGAGGAGCAGGAAAATGCAAAAAATTTCAGAATTGCTCCTTGCAATGCGGAGAAATTACTGTTTGTGCATTTACAATATTCATTGATTTTTGCCATTGAAAAACATCATGTTATTCATATACCAGAAATGTTTGAAGCTACTGACTGAATGAAAGGAGCTGGCATGTCACTCTCTTTGAATCTTCTTTATCATGCTAAAAGGAGCAGGAAAAAGCAAAAAATTTCAGAATTGCACCTTGCAATGCGGAGAAATTACTGTTTGTGCATTTACAATATTCATTGATTTTTGCCATTGAAAAACGTCCAGAAATGATTGAAGCTACTGACTGAATGAAAGGAGCTGGCATCTCACTCTCTTTGAATCTTCTTTATCATGCTAAGAGGAGCAGGAAAAAGCAAAAAATTTCAGAATTGCACCTTGCAATGCGGAGAAATTACTGTTTGTGCATTTACAATATTCATTGATTTTTGCCATTGAAAAACATCATGTTATTCACATACCAGAAATGATTGAAGCTACTGACTGAATGAAAGGAGCTGGCATCTCACTCTCTTTGAATCTTCTTTATCATGCTAAGAGGAGCAGGAAAAAGCAAAAAATTTCAGAATTGCACCTTGCAATGCGGAGAAATTACTGTTTGTGCATTTACAATATTCATTGATTTTTGCCATTGAAAAACGTCCAGAAATGATTGAAGCTACTGACTGAATGAAAGGAGCTGGCATCTCACTCTCTTTGAATCTTTTTTATCATGCTAAGAGGAGCAGGAAAAAGCAAAAAATTTCAGAATTGCACCTTGCAATGCGGAGAAATTACTGTTTGTGCATTTACAATATTCATTGATTTTTGCCATTGAAAAACATCATGTTATTCATATACCAGAAATGTTTGAAGCTACTGACTGAATGAAAGGAGCTGGCATCTCACTCTCTTTGAATCTTCTTTATCATGCTAAGAGGAGCAGGAAAAAGCAAAAAATTTCAGAATTGCACCTTGCAATGCGGAGAAATTACTGTTTGTGCATTTACAATATTCATTGATTTTTGCCATTGAAAAACGTCCAGAAATGATTGAAGCTACTGACTGAATGAAAGGAGCTGGCATCTCACTCTCTTTGAATCTTCTTTATCATGCTAAGAGGAGCAGGAAAAGGCAAAAAATTTCAGAATTGCACCTTGCAATGCGGAGAAATTACTGTTTGTGCATTTACAATATTCATTGATTTTTGCCATTGTTAAACATCATGTTATTCATATACCAGAAATGATTGAAGCTACTGACTGAATGAAAGGAGCTGGCATCTCACTCTCTTTGAATCTTCTTTATCATGCTAAGAGGAGCAGGAAAAAGCAAAAAATTTCAAAATTGCACCTTGCAATGCGGAGAAATTACTGTTTGTGCATTTACAATATTCATTGATTTTTGCCATTGAAAAACGTCCAGAAATGTTTGAAGCTACTGACTGAATGAAAGGAGCTGGCATCTCACTCTCTTTGAATCTTCTTTATCATGCTAAGAGGAGCAGGAAAAAGCAAAAAATTTCAGAATTGCACCTTGCAATGCGGAGAAATTACTGTTTGTGCATTTACAATATTCATTGATTTTTGCCATTGAAAAACATCATGTTATTCATATACCAGAAATGATTGAAGCTACTGACTGAATGAAAGGAGCTGGCATCTCACTCTCTTTGAATCTTCTTTATCATGCTAAAAGGAGCAGGAAAAAGCAAAAAATTTCAGAATTGCACCTTGCAATGCGGAGAAATTACTGTTTGTGCATTTACAATATTCATTGATTTTTGCCATTGAAAAACGTCCAGAAATGATTGAAGCTACTGACTGAATGAAAGGAGCTGGCATCTCACTCTCTTTGAATCTTCTTTATCATGCTAAGAGGAGCAGGAAAAAGCAAAAAATTTCAGAATTGCACCTTGCAATGCGGAGAAATTACTGTTTGTGCATTTACAATATTCATTGATTTTTGCCATTGAAAAACATCATGTTATTCATATACCAGAAATGATTGAAGCTACTGACTGAATGAAAGGAGCTGGCATCTCACTCTCTTTGAATCTTCTTTTTCATGCTAAGAGGAGCAGGAAAAAGTAAAAAATTTCAGAATTGCACCTTGCAATGCGGAGAAATTACTGTTTGTGCATTTACAATATTCATTGATTTTTGCCATTGAAAAACGTCCAGAAATGATTGAAGCTACTGACTGAATGAAAGGAGCTGGCATCTCAGTCTCTTTGAATCTTCTTTATCATGCTAAGAGGAGCAGGAAAAAGCAAAAAATTTCAGAATTGCACCTTGCAATGCGGAGAAATTACTGCTTGTGCATTTACAATATTCATTGATTTTTGCCATTGAAAAACGTCCAGAAATGATTGAAGCTACTGACTGAATGAAAGGAGCTGGCATCTCACTCTCTTTGAATCTTCTTTATCATGCTAAGAGGAGCAGGAAAAAGCAAAAAATTTCAGAATTGCACCTTGCAATACGGAGAAATTACTGTTTGTGCATTTACAATATTCATTGATTTTTGCCATTGAAAAACGTCCAGAAATGATTGAAGCTACTGACTGAATGAAAGGAGCTGGCATCTCACTCTGTTTGAATCTTCTTTATCATGCTAAGAGGAGCAGGAAAAAGCAAAAAATTTCAGAATTGCACCTTGCAATGCGGAGAAATTACTGTTTGTGCATTTACAATATTCATTGATTTTTGCCATTGAAAAACATCCAGAAATGATTGAAGCTACTGACTGAATGAAAGGAGCTGGCATCTCACTCTCTTTGAATCTTCTTTATCATGCTAAGAGGAGCAGGAAAAAGCAAAAAATTTCAGAATTGCACCTTGCAATGCGGAGAAATTACTGTTTGTGCATTTACAATATTCATTGATTTTTGCCGTTGAAAAACGTCCAGAAATGATTGAAGCTACTGACTGAATGAAAGGAGCTGGCATCTCACTCTCTTTGAATCTTCTTTATCATGCTAAGAGGAGCAGGAAAAAGCAAAAAATTTCAGAATTGCACCTTGCAATGCGGAGAAATTACTGTTTGTGCATTTACAATATTCATTGATTTTTGCCATTGAAAAACATCCAGAAATGATTGAAGCTACTGACTGAATCAAAGGAGCTGGCATCTCACTCTCTTTGAATCTTCTTTATCATGCTAAGAGGAGCAGGAAAAAGCAAAAAATTTCAGAATTGCACCTTGCAATGCGGAGAAATTACTGTTTGTGCATTTACAATATTCATTGATTTTTGCCATTGTTAAACATCATGTTATTCATATACCAGAAATGATTGAAGCTACTGACTGAATGAAAGGAGCTGGCATCTCACTCTCTTTGAATCTTCTTTATCATGCTAAGAGGAGCAGGAAAAAGCAAAAAATTTCAGAATTGCACCTTGCAATGCGGAGAAATTACTGTTTGTGCATTTACAATATTCATTGATTTTTGCCATTGAAAAACGTCCAGAAATGTTTGAAGCTACTGACTGAATGAAAGGAGCTGGCATCTCACTCTCTTTGAATCTTCTTTATCATGCTAAGAGGAGCAGGAAAAAGCAAAAAATTTCAGAATTGCACCTTGCAATGCGGAGAAATTACTGTTTGTGCATTTACAATATTCATTGATTTTTGCCATTGAAAAACGTCCAGAAATGATTGAAGCTACTGACTGAATGAAAGGAGCTGGCATCTCACTCTCTTTGAATCTTCTTTATCATGCTAAGAGGAGCAGGAAAATGCAAAAAATTTCAGAATTGCTCCTTGCAATGCGGAGAAATTACTGTTTGTGCATTTACAATATTCATTGATTTTTGCCATTGAAAAACATCATGTTATTCATATACCAGAAATGTTTGAAGCTACTGACTGAATGAAAGGAGCTGGCATGTCACTCTCTTTGAATCTTCTTTATCATGCTAAAAGGAGCAGGAAAAAGCAAAAAATTTCAGAATTGCACCTTGCAATGCGGAGAAATTACTGTTTGTGCATTTACAATATTCATTGATTTTTGCCATTGAAAAACGTCCAGAAATGATTGAAGCTACTGACTGAATGAAAGGAGCTGGCATCTCACTCTCTTTGAATCTTCTTTATCATGCTAAGAGGAGCAGGAAAAAGCAAAAAATTTCAGAATTGCACCTTGCAATGCGGAGAAATTACTGTTTGTGCATTTACAATATTCATTGATTTTTGCCATTGAAAAACATCATGTTATTCACATACCAGAAATGATTGAAGCTACTGACTGAATGAAAGGAGCTGGCATCTCACTCTCTTTGAATCTTCTTTATCATGCTAAGAGGAGCAGGAAAAAGCAAAAAATTTCAGAATTGCACCTTGCAATGCGGAGAAATTACTGTTTGTGCATTTACAATATTCATTGATTTTTGCCATTGAAAAACGTCCAGAAATGATTGAAGCTACTGACTGAATGAAAGGAGCTGGCATCTCACTCTCTTTGAATCTTTTTTATCATGCTAAGAGGAGCAGGAAAAAGCAAAAAATTTCAGAATTGCACCTTGCAATGCGGAGAAATTACTGTTTGTGCATTTACAATATTCATTGATTTTTGCCATTGAAAAACATCATGTTATTCATATACCAGAAATGTTTGAAGCTACTGACTGAATGAAAGGAGCTGGCATCTCACTCTCTTTGAATCTTCTTTATCATGCTAAGAGGAGCAGGAAAAAGCAAAAAATTTCAGAATTGCACCTTGCAATGCGGAGAAATTACTGTTTGTGCATTTACAATATTCATTGATTTTTGCCATTGAAAAACGTCCAGAAATGATTGAAGCTACTGACTGAATGAAAGGAGCTGGCATCTCACTCTCTTTGAATCTTCTTTATCATGCTAAGAGGAGCAGGAAAAGGCAAAAAATTTCAGAATTGCACCTTGCAATGCGGAGAAATTACTGTTTGTGCATTTACAATATTCATTGATTTTTGCCATTGAAAAACATCATGTTATTCATATACCAGAAATGTTTGAAGCTACTGACTGAATGAAAGGAGCTGGCATCTCACTCTCTTTGAATCTTCTTTATCATGCTAAGAGGAGCAGGAAAAAGCAAAAAATTTCAGAATTGCACCTTGCAATGCGAATAAATTACTGTTTGTGCATTTACAATATTCATTGATTTTTGCCATTGAAAAACATCATGTTATTCATATACCAGAAATGATTGAAGCTACTGACTGAATGAAAGGAGCTGGCATCTCACTCTCTTTGAATCTTCTTTATCATGCTAAGAGGAGCAGGAAAAAGCAAAAAATTTCAGAATTGCACCTTGCAATGCGGAGAAATTACTGTCTGTGCATTTACAATATTCATTGATATTTGCCATTGAAAAACATCATGTTATTCATATACCAGAAATGATTGAAGCTACTGACTGAATGAAAGGAGCTGGCATCTCACTCTCTTTGAATCTTCTTTATCATGCTAAGAGGAGCAGGAAAAAGCAAAAAATTTCAGAATTGCACCTCGCAATGCGGAGAAATTACTGTTTGTGCATTTACAATATTCATTGATTTTTGCCATTGAAAAACGTCCAGAAATGATTGAAGCTACTGACTGAATGAAAGGAGCTGGCATCTCACTCTCTTTGAATCTTCTTTATCATGCTAAGAGGAGCAGGAAAAAGCAAAAAATTTCAGAATTGCACCTTGCAATGCGGAGAAATTGCTGTTTGTGCATTTACAAAATTCATTGATTTTTGCCATTGAAAAACATCATGTTATTCATATACCAGAAATGTTTGAAGCTACTGACTGAATGAAAGGAGCTGGCATCTCACTCTCTTTGAATCTTCTTTATCATGCTAAGAGGAGCAGGAAAAAGCAAAAAATTTCAGAATTGCACCTTGCAATGCGGAGAAATTACTGTTTGTGCATTTACAATATTCATTGATTTTTGCCATTGAAAAACGTCCAGAAATGATTGAAGCTACTGACTGAATGAAAGGAGCTGGCATCTCACTCTCTTTGAATCTTCTTTATCATGCTAAGAGGAGCAGGAAAAAGCAAAAAATTTCAGAATTGCACCTTGCAATGCGGAGAAATTACTGTTTGTGCATTTACAATATTCATTGATTTTTGCCATTGAAAAACGTCCAGAAATGATTGAACCTACCGACTGAATGAAAGGAGCTGGCATCTCACTCTCTTTGAATCTTCTTTATCATGCTAAGAGGAGCAGGAAAAAGCAAAAAATTTCAGAATTGCACCTTGCAATGCGGAGAAATTACTGTTTGTGCATTTACAATATTCATTGATTTTTGCCATTGAAAAACGTCCAGAAATGATTGAAGCTACTGACTGAATGAAAGGAGCTGGCATCTCACTCTCGTTGAATCTTCTTTATCATGCTAAGAGGAGCAGGAAAAAGCAAAAAATTTCAGAATTGCACCTTGCAATGCGGAGAAATTACTGTTTGTGCATTTACAATATTCATTGATTTTTGCCATTGAAAAACATCATGTTATTCATATACCAGAAATGTTTGAAGCTACTGACTGAATGAAAGGAGCTGGCATGTCACTCTCTTTGAATCTTCTTTATCATGCTAAGAGGAGCAGGAAAAAGCAAAAAATTTCAGAATTGCACCTTGCAATGCGGAGAAATTACTGTTTGTGCATTTACAATATTCATTGATTTTTGCCATTGAAAAACGTCCAGAAATGATTGAAGCTACTGACTGAATGAAAGGAGCTGGCATCTCACTCTCTTTGAATCTTCTTTATCATGCTAAGAGGAGCAGGAAAAAGCAAAAAATTTCAGAATTGCACCTTGCAATGCGGAGAAATTACTGTTTGTGCATTTACAATATTCATTGATTTTTGCCATTGAAAAACATCATGTTATTCATATACCAGAAATGATTGAAGCTACTGACTGAATGAAAGGAGCTGGCATCTCACTCTCTTTGAATCTTCTTTATCATGCTAAGAGGAGCAGGAAAAAGCAAAAAATTTCAGAATTGCACCTTGCAATGCGGAGAAATTACTGTTTGTGCATTTACAATATTCATTGATTTTTGCCATTGAAAAACATCCAGAAATGATTGAAGCTACTGACTGAATGAAAGGAGCTGGCATCTCACTCTCTTTGAATCTTCTTTATCATGCTAAGAGGAGCAGGAAAAAGCAAAAAATTTCAGAATTGCACCTTGCAATGCGGAGAAATTACTGTTTGTGCATTTACAATATTCATTGATTTTTGCCATTGAAAAACGTCCAGAAATGATTGAAGCTACTGACTGAATGAAAGGAGCTGGCATCTCACTCTCTTTGAATCTTCTTTATCATGCTAAGAGGAGCAGGAAAAAGCAAAAAATTTCAGAATTGCACCTTGCAATGCGGAGAAATTACTGTTTGTGCATTTACAATATACATTGATTTTTGCCATTGAAAAACGTCCAGAAATGATTGAAGCTACTGACTGAATGAAAGGAGCTGGCATCTCACTCTCTTTGAATCTTCTTTATCATGCTAAGAGGAGCAGGAAAAAGCAAAAAATTTTAGAATTGCACCTTGCAATGCGGAGAAATTACTGTTTGTGCATTTACAATATACATTGATTTTTGCCATTGAAAAACGTCCAGAAATGATTGAAGCTACTGACTGAATGAAAGGAGCTGGCATCTCACTCTCTTTGAATCTTCTTTATCATGCTAAGAGGAGCAGGAAAAAGCAAAAAATTTCAGAATTGCACCTTGCAATGCGGAGAAATTACTGTTTGTGCATTTACAATATTCATTGATTTTTGCCATTGAAAAACGTCCAGAAATGATTGAAGCTACTGACTGAATGAAAGGAGCTGGCATCTCACTCTCTTTGAATCTTCTTTATCATGCTAAGAGGAGCAGGAAAAAGCAAAAAATTTCAGAATTGCACCTTGCAATGCGGAGAAATTACTGTTTGTGCATTTACAATATTCATTGATTTTTGCCATTGAAAAACGTCCAGAAATGATTGAACCTACCGACTGAATGAAAGGAGCTGGCATCTCACTCCCTTTGAATCTTCTTTATCATGCTAAGAGGAGCAGGAAAAAGCAAAAAATTTCAGAATTGCACCTTGCAATGCGGAGAAATTACTGTTTGTGCATTTACAATATTCATTGATTTTTGCCATTGAAAAACGTCCAGAAATGATTGAAGCTACTGACTGAATGAAAGGAGCTGGCATCTCACTCTCTTTGAATCTTCTTTATCATGCTAAGAGGAGCAGGAAAAAGCAAAAAATTTCAGAATTGCACCTTGCAATGCGGAGAAATTACTGTTTGTGCATTTACAATATTCATTGATTTTTGCCATTGAAAAACATCATGTTATTCATATACCAGAAATGTTTGAAGCTACTGACTGAATGAAAGGAGCTGGCATGTCACTCTCTTTGAATCTTCTTTATCATGCTAAGAGGAGCAGGAAAAAGCAAAAAATTTCAGAATTGCACCTTGCAATGCGGAGAAATTACTGTTTGTGCATTTACAATATTCATTGATTTTTGCCATTGAAAAACGTCCAGAAATGATTGAAGCTACTGACTGAATGAAAGGAGCTGGCATCTCACTCTCTTTGAATCTTCTTTATCATGCTAAGAGGAGCAGGAAAAAGCAAAAAATTTCAGAATTGCACCTTGCAATGCGGAGAAATTACTGTTTGTGCATTTACAATATTCATTGATTTTTGCCATTGAAAAACATCATGTTGTTCATATACCAGAAATGATTGAAGCTACTGACTGAATGAAAGGAGCTGGCATCTCACTCTCTTTGAATCTTCTTTATCATGCTAAGAGGAGCAGGAAAAAGCAAAAAATTTCAGAATTGCACCTTGCAATGCGGAGAAATTACTGTTTGTGCATTTACAATATTCATTGATTTTTGCCATTGAAAAATGTCCAGAAATGATTGAAGCTACTGACTGAATGAAAGGAGCTGGCATCTCACTCTCTTTGAATCTTCTTTATCATGCTAAGAGGAGCAGGAAAAAGCAAAAAATTTCAGAATTGCACCTTGCAATGCGGAGAAATTACTGTTTGTGCATTTACAATATTCATTGATTTTTGCCATTGAAAAACATCATGTTATTCATATACCAGAAATGTTTGAAGCTACTGACTGAATGAAAGGAGCTGGAATCTCACTCTCTTTGAATCTTCTTTATCATGCTAAGAGGAGCAGGAAAAAGCAAAAAATTTCAGAATTGCACCTTGCAATGCGGAGAAATTACTGTTTGTGCATTTACAATATTCATTGATTTTTGCCATTGAAAAACGTCCAGAAATGATTGAAGCTACTGACTGAATGAAAGGAGCTGGCATCTCACTCTCTTTGAATCTTCTTTATCATGCTAAGAGGAGCAGGAAAAGGCAAAAAATTTCAGAATTGCACCTTGCAATGCGGAGAAATTACTGTTTGTGCATTTACAATATTCATTGATTTTTGCCATTGAAAAACATCATGTTATTCATATACCAGAAATGTTTGAAGCTACTGACTGAATGAAAGGAGCTGGCATCTCACTCTCTTTGAATCTTCTTTATCATGCTAAGAGGAGCAGGAAAAACCAAAAAATTTCAGAATTGCACCTTGCAATGCGAATAAATTACTGTTTGTGCATTTACAATATTCATTAATTTTTGCCATTGAAAAACATCATGTTATTCATTTACCAGAAATGATTGAAGCTACTGACTGAATGAAAGGAGCTGGCATCTCACTCTCTTTGAATCTTCTTTATCATGCTAAGAGGAGCAGGAAAAAGCAAAACATTTCAGAATTGCACCTTGCAATGCGGAGAAATTACTGTTTGTGCATTTACAATATTCATTGATTTTTGCCATTGAAAAACATCATGTTATTCACATACCAGAAATGATTGAAGCTACTGACTGAATGAAAGGAGCTGGCATCTCACTCTCTTTGAATCTTCTTTATCATGCTAAGAGGAGCAGGAAAAAGCAAAAAATTTCAGAATTGCACCTCGCAATGCGGAGAAATTACTGTTTGTGCATTTACAATATTCATTGATTTTTGCCATTGAAAAACGTCCAGAAATGATTGAAGCTACTGACTGAATGAAAGGAGCTGGCATCTCACTCTCTTTGAATCTTCTTTATCATGCTAAGAGGAGCAGGAAAAAGCAAAAAATTTCAGAATTGCACCTTGCAATGCGGAGAAATTGCTGTTTGTGCATTTACAAAATTCATTGATTTTTGCCATTGAAAAACATCATGTTATTCATATACCAGAAATGTTTGAAGCTACTGACTGAATGAAAGGAGCTGGCATGTCACTCTCTTTGAATCTTCTTTATCATGCTAAGAGGAGCAGGAAAAAGCAAAAAATTTCAGAATTGCACCTTGCAATGCGGAGAAATTACTGTTTGTGCATTTACAATATTCATTGATTTTTGCCATTGAAAAACGTCCAGAAATGATTGAAGCTACTGACTGAATGAAAGGAGCTGGCATCTCACTCTCTTTGAATCTTCTTTATCATGCTAAGAGGAGCAGGAAAAAGCAAAAAATTTCAGAATTGCACCTTGCAATGCGGAGAAATTACTGTTTGTGCATTTACAAGATTCATTGATTTTTGCCATTGAAAAACATCATGTTATTCATATACCAGAAATGATTGAAGCTACTGACTGAATGAAAGGAGCTGGCATCTCACTCTCTTTGAATCTTCTTTATCATGCTAAGAGGAGCAGGAAAAAGCAAAAAATTTCAGAATTGCACCTTGCAATGCGGAGAAATTACTGTTTGTGCATTTACAATATTCATTGATTTTTGCCATTGAAAAACGTCCAGAAATGATTGAAGCTACTGACTGAATGAAAGGAGCTGGCATCTCACTCTCTTTGAATCTTCTTTATCATGCTAAGAGGAGCAGGAAAAAGCAAAAAATTTCAGAATTGCACCTTGCAATGCGGAGAAATTACTGTTTGTGCATTTACAATATTCATTGATTTTTGCCATTGAAAAACATCATGTTATTCATATACCAGAAATGTTTGAAGCTACTGACTGAATGAAAGGAGCTGGAATCTCACTCTCTTTGAATCTTCTTTATCATGCTAAGAGGAGCAGGAAAAAGCAAAAAATTTCAGAATTGCACCTTGCAATGCGGAGAAATTACTGTTTGTGCATTTACAATATTCATTGATTTTTGCCATTGAAAAACGTCCAGAAATGATTGAAGCTACTGACTGAATGAAAGGAGCTGGCATCTCACTCTCTTTGAATCTTCTTTATCATGCTAAGAGGAGCAGGAAAAGGCAAAAAATTTCAGAATTGCACCTTGCAATGCGGAGAAATTACTGTTTGTGCATTTACAATATTCATTGATTTTTGCCATTGAAAAACATCATGTTATTCATATACCAGAAATGTTTGAAGCTACTGACTGAATGAAAGGAGCTGGCATCTCACTCTCTTTGAATCTTCTTTATCATGCTAAGAGGAGCAGGAAAAAGCAAAAAATTTCAGAATTGCACCTTGCAATGCGGAGAAATTACTGTTTGTGCATTTACAAGATTCATTGATTTTTGCCATTGAAAAACATCATGTTATTCATATACCAGAAATGATTGAAGCTACTGACTGAATGAAAGGAGCTGGCATCTCACTCTCTTTGAATCTTCTTTATCATGCTAAGAGGAGCAGGAAAAAGCAAAAAATTTCAGAATTGCACCTTGCAATGCGGAGAAATTACTGTTTGTGCATTTACAATATTCATTGATTTTTGCCATTGAAAAACGTCCAGAAATGATTGAAGCTACTGACTGAATGAAAGGAGCTGGCATCTCACTCTCTTTGAATCTTCTTTATCATGCTAAGAGGAGCAGGAAAAAGCAAAAAATTTCAGAATTGCACCTTGCAATGCGGAGAAATTACTGTTTGTGCATTTACAATATTCATTGATTTTTGCCATTGAAAAACATCATGTTATTCATATACCAGAAATGTTTGAAGCTACTGACTGAATGAAAGGAGCTGGAATCTCACTCTCTTTGAATCTTCTTTATCATGCTAAGAGGAGCAGGAAAAAGCAAAAAATTTCAGAATTGCACCTTGCAATGCGGAGAAATTACTGTTTGTGCATTTACAATATTCATTGATTTTTGCCATTGAAAAACGTCCAGAAATGATTGAAGCTACTGACTGAATGAAAGGAGCTGGCATCTCACTCTCTTTGAATCTTCTTTATCATGCTAAGAGGAGCAGGAAAAAGCAAAACATTTCAGAATTGCACCTTGCAATGCGGAGAAATTACTGTTTGTGCATTTACAATATTCATTGATTTTTGCCATTGAAAAACATCATGTTATTCACATACCAGAAATGATTGAAGCTACTGACTGAATGAAAGGAGCTGGCATCTCACTCTCTTTGAATCTTCTTTATCATGCTAAGAGGAGCAGGAAAAAGCAAAAAATTTCAGAATTGCACCTCGCAATGCGGAGAAATTACTGTTTGTGCATTTACAATATTCATTGATTTTTGCCATTGAAAAACGTCCAGAAATGATTGAAGCTACTGACTGAATGAAAGGAGCTGGCATCTCACTCTCTTTGAATCTTCTTTATCATGCTAAGAGGAGCAGGAAAAAGCAAAAAATTTCAGAATTGCACCTTGCAATGCGGAGAAATTGCTGTTTGTGCATTTACAAAATTCATTGATTTTTGCCATTGAAAAACATCATGTTATTCATATACCAGAAATGTTTGAAGCTACTGACTGAATGAAAGGAGCTGGCATCTCACTCTCTTTGAATCTTCTTTATCATGCTAAGAGGAGCAGGAAAAAGCAAAAAATTTCAGAATTGCACCTTGCAATGCGGAGAAATTACTGTTTGTGCATTTACAATATTCATTGATTTTTGCCATTGAAAAACGTCCAGAAATGATTGAAGCTACTGACTGAATGAAAGGAGCTGGCATCTCACTCTCTTTGAATCTTCTTTATCATGCTAAGAGGAGCAGGAAAAAGCAAAAAATTTCAGAATTGCACCTTGCAATGCGGAGAAATTACTGTTTGTGCATTTACAATATACATTGATTTTTGCCATTGAAAAACGTCCAGAAATGATTGAAGCTACTGACTGAATGAAAGGAGCTGGCATCTCACTCTCTTTGAATCTTCTTTATCATGCTAAGAGGAGCAGGAAAAAGCAAAAAATTTCAGAATTGCACCTTGCAATGCGGAGAAATTACTGTTTGTGCATTTACAATATTCATTGATTTTTGCCGTTGAAAAAAGTCCAGAAATGATTGAAGCTACTGACTGAATGAAAGGAGCTGGCATCTCACTCTCTTTGAATCTTCTTTATCATGCTAAGAGGAGCAGGAAAAAGCAAAAAATTTCAGAATTGCACCTTGCAATGCGGAGAAATTACTGTTTGTGCATTTACAATATTCATTGATTTTTGCCATTGAAAAACATCATGTTATTCATATACCAGAAATGATTGAAGCTACTGACTGAATGAAAGGAGCTGGCATCTCACTCTCTTTGAATCTTCTTTATCATGCTAAGAGGAGCAGGAAAAAGCAAGAAATTTCAGAATTGCACCTTGCAATGCGGAGAAATTACTGTTTGTGCATTTACAATATTCATTGATTTTTGCCATTGAAAAACATCATGTTATTCATATACCAGAAATGTTTGCAGCTACTGACTGAATGAAAGGAGCTGGCATCTCACTCTCTTTGAATCTTCTTTATCATGCTAAGAGGAGCAGGAAAAAGCAAAAAATTTCAGAATTGCACCTTGCAATGTGGAGAAATTACTGTTTGTGCATTTACATTATTCATTGATTTTTACCATTGAAAAACGTCCAGAAATGATTGAAGCTACTGACTGAATGAAAGTAGCTGCCATCTCACTCTCTTTGAATCTTTTTTATCATGCTAAGAGGAGCAGGAAAAAGCAAAAAATTTCAGACTTGCACCTTGCAATGCGGAGAAATTACTGTTTGTGCATTTACAATATTCATTGATTTTTGCCATTGAAAAACATCATGTTATTCATATACCAGAAATGTTTGAAGCTACTGACTGAATGAAAGGAGCTGGCATCTCACTCTCTTTGAATCTTCTTTATCATGCTAAGAGGAGCAGGAAAAAGCAAAAAATTTCAGAATTGCACCTTGCAATGCGGAGAAATTACTTTTTGTGCATTTACAATATTCATTGATTTTTGCCATTGAAAAACGTCCAGAAATGATTGAAGCTACTGACTGAATGAAAGGAGCTGGCATCTCACTCTCTTTGAATCTTCTTTATCATGCTAAGAGGAGCAGGAAAAAGCAAAAAATTTCAGAATTGCACCTTGCAATGCGGAGAAATTACTGTTTGTGCATTTACAATATTCATTGATTTTTGCCATTGAAAAACGTCCAGAAATGATTGAAGCTACTGACTGAATGAAAGGAGCTGGCATCTCACTCTCTTTGAATCTTCTTTATCATGCTAAGAGGAGCAGGAAAAAGCAAAAAATTTCAGAATTGCACCTTGCAATGCGGAGAAATTACTGTTTGTGCATTTACAATATTCATTGATTTTTGCCATTGAAAAACATGTAATTCATATACCAGAAATGTTTGAAGCTACTGACTGAATGAAAGGAGCTGGCACCTCACTCTCTTTGAATCTTCTTTATCATGCTAAGAGGAGCGGGAAAAAGCAAAAAATTTCAGAATTGCACCTTGCAATGCGGAGAAATTACTGTTTGTGCATTTACAATATTCATTGATTTTTGCCATTGAAAAACGTCCAGAAATGATTGAAGGTACTGACTGAATGAAAGGAGCTGGCATCTCACTCTCTTTGAATCTTCTTTATCATGCTAAGAGGAGCAGGAAAAAGCAAAAAATTTCAGAATTGCACCTTGCAATGCGGAGAAATTACTGTTTGTGCATTTACAATATTCATTGATTTTTGCCATTGAAAAACGTCCAGAAATGATTGAAGCTACAGACTGAATGAAAGGAGCTGGCATCTCACTCTCTTTGAATCTTCTTTATCATGCTAAGAGGAGCAGGAAAAAGCAAAAAGTTTCAGAATTGCACCTTGCAATGCGGAGAAATTACAGTTTGTGCATTTACAATATTCATTGATTTTTGCCATTGAGAAACGTCCAGAAATGATTGAAGCTACTGACTGAATGAAAGGAGCTGGCATCTCACTCTCTTTGAATCTTCTTTATCATGCTAAGAGGAACAGGAAAAAGCAAAAAATTTCAGAATTGCACCTTGCAATGCGGAGAAATTACTGTTTGTGCATTTACAATATTCAT
This sequence comes from Phyllobates terribilis, assembly GCF_046119375.1. Lineage (NCBI taxonomy): Eukaryota > Metazoa > Chordata > Amphibia > Anura > Dendrobatidae > Phyllobates > Phyllobates terribilis. The sequence goes on from NW_027364396.1 coordinate 18,411, forward strand.
TGATTTTTGCCATTGAAAAACATCATGTTATTTATATACCAGAAATGTTTGAAGCTACTGACTGAATGAAAGGAGCTGGCATCTCACTCTCTTTGAATCTTCTTTATCATGCTAAGAGGAGCAGGAAAAAGCAAAAAATTTCAGAATTGCACCTTGCAATGTGGAGAAATTACTGTTTGTGCATTTACAATATTCATTGATTTTTACCATTGAAAAACGTCCAGAAATGATTGAAGCTACTGACTGAATGAAAGTAGCTGGCATCTCACTCTCTTTGAATTTTCTTTATCATGCTAAGAGGAGCAGGAAAAAGCAAAAAATTTCAGACTTGCACCTTGCAATGCGGAGAAATTACTGTTTGTGCATTTACAATATTCATTGATTTTTGCCATTGAAAAACATCATGTTATTCATATACCAGAAATGTTTGAAGCTACTGACTGAATGAAAGGAGCTGGCATCTCACTCTCTTTGAATCTTCTTTATCATGCTAAGAGGAGCAGGAAAAAGCAAAAAATTTCAGAATTGCACCTTGCAATGCGGAGAAATTACTGTTTGTGCATTTACAATATTCATTGATTTTTGCCATTGAAAAACATCATGTTATTCATATACAAGAAATGTTTGAAGCTACTGACTGAATGAAAGGAGCTGGCATCTCAATCTCTTTGAATCTTCTTTATCATGCTAAGAGGAGCAGGAAAAAGCAAAAAATTTCAGAATTGCACCTTGCAATGTGGAGAAATTACTGTTTGTGCATTTACAATATTCATTGATTTTTACCATTGAAAAACGTCCAGAAATGATTGAAGCTACTGACTGAATGAAAGTAGCTGGCATCTCACTCTCTTTGAATCTTCTTTATCATGCTAAGAGGAGCAGGAAAAAGCAAAAAATTTCAGACTTACACCTTGCAATGCGGAGAAATTACTATTTGTGCATTTACAATATTCATTGATTTTTGCCATTGAAAAACATCATGTTATTCATATACCAGAAATGTTTGAAGCTACTGACTGAATGAAAGGAGCTGGCATCTCACTCTCTTTGAATCTTCTTTATCATGCTAAGAGGAGCAGGAAAAAGCAAAAAATTTCAGAATTGCACCTTGCAATGCGGAGAAATTACTGTTTGTGCATTTACAATATTCATTGATTTTTGCCATTGAAAAACATCATGTTATTCATATACCAGAAATGTTTGAAGCTACTGACTGAATGAAAGGAGCTGACATCTCACTCTCTTTGAATCTTCTTTATCATGCTAAGAGGAGCAGGAAAAAGCAAAAAATTTCAGAATTGCACCTTGCAATGCGGAGAAATTACTGTTTGTGCATTTACAATATTCATTGATTTTTGCCATTGAAAAATGTCCAGAAATGATTGAAGCTACTGACTGAATGAAAGGAGCTGGCATCTCACTCTCTTTGAATCATGCTAAGAGGAGCAGGAAAAAGCAAAAAATTTCAGAATTGCACCTTGCAATGCGGAGAAATTACTGTTTGTGCATTTACAATATTCATTGATTTTTGCCATTGAAAAACATCATGTTATTCATATACCAGAAATGTTTGAAGCTACTGACTGAATGAAAGGAGCTGGCATCTCACTCTCTTTGAATCTTCTTTATCATGCTAAGAGGAGCAGGAAAAAGCAAAAAATTTTAGAATTGCACCTTGCAATGTGGAGAAATTACTGTTTGTGCATTTACAATATTCATTGATTTTTACCATTGAAAAACGTCCAGAAATGATTGAAGCTACTGACTGAATGAAAGTAGCTGGCATCTCACTCTCTTTGAATCTTCTTTATCATGCTAAGAGGAGCAGGAAAAAGCAAAAAATTTCAGACTTGCACCTTGCAATGCGGAGAAATTACTGTTTGTGCATTTACAATATTCATTGATTTTTGCCATTGAAAAACATCATGTTATTCATATACCAGAAATGTTTGAAGCTACTGACTGAATGAAAGGAGCTGGCATCTCACTCTCTTTGAATCTTCTTTATCATGCTAAGAGGAGCAGGAAAAAGCAAAAAATTTCAGAATTGCACCTTGCAATGCGGAGAAATTACTGTTTGTGCATTTACAATATTCATTGATTTTTGCCATTGAAAAACGTCCAGAAATGATTGAAGCTACTGACAGAATGAAAGGAGCTGGCATCTCACTCTCTTTGAATCTTCTTTATCATGCTAAGAGGAGCAGGAAAAAGCAAAAAATTTCAGAATTGCACCTTGCAATGCGGAGAAATTACTGTTTGTGCATTTACAATATTCATTGATTTTTGCCATTGAAAAACGTCCAGAAATGATTGAAGCTACTGACTGAATGAAAGGAGCTGGCATCTCACTCTCTTTGAATCTTCTTTATCATGCTAAGAGGAGCAGGAAAAAGCAAAAAATTTCAGAATTGCACCTTGCAATGCGGAGAAATTACTGTTTGTGCATTTACAATATTCATTGATTTTTGCCATTGAAAAACATGTTATTCATATACCAGAAATGTTTGAAGCTACTGACTGAATGAAAGGAGCTGGCACCTCACTCTCTTTGAATCTTCTTTATCATGCTAAGAGGAGCGGGAAAAAGCAAAAAATTTCAGAATTGCACCTTGCAATGCGGAAGAATTACTGTTTGTGCATTTACAATATTCATTGATTTTTGCCATTGAAAAACGTCCAGAAATGATTGAAGGTACTGACTGAATGAAAGGAGCTGGCATCTCACTCTCTTTGAATCTTCTTTATCATGCTAAGAGGAGCAGGAAAAAGCAAAAAATTTCAGAATTGCACCTTGCAATGCGGAGAAATTACTGTTTGTGCATTTACAATATTCATTGATTTTTGCCATTGAAAAACGTCCAGAAATGATTGAAGCTACTGACTGAATGAAAGGAGCTGGCATCTCACTCTCTTTGAATCTTCTTTATCATGCTAAGAGGAGCAGGAAAAAGCAAAAAATTTCAGAATTGCACCTTGCAATGCGGAGAAATTACAGTTTGTGCATTTACAATATTCATTGATTTTTGCCATTGAAAAACGTCCAGAAATGATTGAAGCTACTGACTGAATGAAAGGAGCTGGCATCTCACTCTCTTTGAATCTTCTTTATCATGCTAAGAGGAGCAGGAAAAAGCAAAAAATTTCAGAATTGCACCTTGCAATGCGGAGAAATTACTGTTTGTGCATTTACAATATTCATTGATTTTTGCCATTGAAAAACATCATGTTATTCATATACCAGAAATGTTTGAAGCTACTGACTGAATGAAAGGAGCTGGCATCTCACTCTCTTTGAATCTTCTTTATCATGCTAAGAGGAGCAGGAAAAAGCAAAAAATTTCAGAATTGCACCTTGCAATGTGGAGAAATTACTGTTTGTGCATTTACAATATTCATTGATTTTTACCATTGAAAAACGTCCAGAAATGATTGAAGCTACTGACTGAATGAAAGTAGCTGGCATCTCACTCTCTTTGAATCTTCTTTATCATGCTAAGAGGAGCAGGAAAAAGCAAAAAATTTCAGACTTGCACCTTGCAATGCGGAGAAATTACTGTTTGTGCATTTACAATATTCATTGATTTTTGCCTTTGAAAAACATCATGTTATTCATATACCAGAAATGTTTGAAGCTACTGACTGAATGAAAGGAGCTGGCATCTCACTCTCTTTGAATCTTCTTTATCATGCTAAGAGGAGCAGGAAAAAGCAAAAAATTTCAGAATTGCACCTTGCAATGCGGAGAAATTACTGTTTGTGCATTTACAATATTCATTGATTTTTGCCATTGAAAAACATCATGTTATTCATATACCAGAAATGTTTGAAGCTACTGACTGAATGAAAGGAGCTGGCATCTCAATCTCTTTGAATCTTCTTTATCATGCTAAGAGGAGCAGGATAAAGCAAAAAATTTCAGAATTGCACCTTGCAATGTGGAGAAATTACTGTTTGTGCATTTACAATATTCATTGATTTTTACCATTGAAAAACGTCCAGAAATGATTGAAGCTACTGACTGAATGAAAGTAGCTGGCATCTCACTCTCTTTGAATCTTCTTTATCATGCTAAGAGGAGCAGGAAAAAGCAAAAAATTTCAGACTTGCACCCTGCAATGCGGAGAAATTACTGTTTGTGCATTTACAATATTCATTGATTTTTGCCATTGAAAAACATCATGTTATTCATATACCAGAAATTTTTGAAGCTACTGACTGAATGAAAGGAGCTGGCATCTCACTCTCTTTGAATCTTCTTTATCATGCTAAGAGGAGCAGGAAAAAGCAAAAAATTTCAGACTTGCACCTTGCAATGCGGAGAAATTACTGTTTGTGCATTTACAATATTCATTGATTTTTGCCATTGAAAAACATCATGTTATTCATATACCAAAAATGTTTGAAGCTACTGACTGAATGAAAGGAACTGGCATCTCACTCTCTTTGAATCTTCTTTATCATGCTAAGAGGAGCAGGAAAAAGCAAAAAATTTCAGAATTGCACCTTGCAATGCGGAGAAATTACTGTTTGTGCATTTACAATATTCATTGATTTTTGCCATTGAAAAACGTCCAGAAATGATTGAAGGTACTGACTGAATGAAAGGAGCTGGCATCTCACTCTCTTTGAATCTTCTTTATCATTCTAAGAGGAGCAGGAAAAAGCAAAAAATTTCAGAATTGCACCTTGCAATGCGGAGAAATTACTGTTTGTGCATTTACAATATTCATTGATTTTTGCCATTGAAAAACGTCCAGAAATGATTGAAGCTACTGACTCAATGAATGGAGCTGGCATCTCACTCTCTTTGAATCTTCTTTATCATGCTAAGAGGAGCAGGAAAAAGCAAAAAATTTCAGAATTGCACCTTGCAATGCGGAGAAATTACTGTTTGTGCATTTACAATATTCATTGATTTTTGCCATTGAAAAATGTCCAGAAATGATTGAAGCTACTGACTGAATGAAAGGAGCTGGCATCTCACTCTCTTTGAATCATGCTAAGAGGAGCAGGAAAAAGCAAAAAATTTCAGAATTGCACCTTGCAATGCGGAGAAATTACTGTTTGTGCATTTACAATATTCATTGATTTTTGCCATTGAAAAACATCATGTTATTCATATACCAGAAATGTTTGAAGCTACTGACTGAATGAAAGGAGCTGGCATCTCACTCTCTTTGAATCTTCTTTATCATGCTAAGAGGAGCAGGAAAAAGCAAAAAATTTTAGAATTGCACCTTGCAATGTGGAGAAATTACTGTTTGTGCATTTACAATATTCATTGATTTTTACCATTGAAAAACGTCCAGAAATGATTGAAGCTACTGACTGAATGAAAGTAGCTGGCATCTCACTCTCTTTGAATCTTCTTTATCATGCTAAGAGGAGCAGGAAAAAGCAAAAAATTTCAGACTTGCACCTTGCAATGCGGAGAAATTACTGTTTGTGCATTTACAATATTCATTGATTTTTGCCATTGAAAAACATCATGTTATTCATATACCAGAAATGTTTGAAGCTACTGACTGAATGAAAGGAGCTGGCATCTCACTCTCTTTGAATCTTCTTTATCATGCTAAGAGGAGCAGGAAAAAGCAAAAAATTTCAGAATTGCACCTTGCAATGCGGAGAAATTACTGTTTGTGCATTTACAATATTCATTGATTTTTGCCATTGAAAAACGTCCAGAAATGATTGAAGCTACTGACAGAATGAAAGGAGCTGGCATCTCACTCTCTTTGAATCTTCTTTATCATGCTAAGAGGAGCAGGAAAAAGCAAAAAATTTCAGAATTGCACCTTGCAATGCGGAGAAATTACTGTTTGTGCATTTACAATATTCATTGATTTTTGCCATTGAAAAACGTCCAGAAATGATTGAAGCTACTGACTGAATGAAAGGAGCTGGCATCTCACTCTCTTTGAATCTTCTTTATCATGCTAAGAGGAGAAGGAAAAAGCAAAAAATTTCAGAATTGCACCTTGCAATGCGGAGAAATTACTGTTTGTGCATTTACAATATTCATTGATTTTTGCCATTGAAAAACATGTTATTCATATACCAGAAATGTTTGAAGCTACTGACTGAATGAAAGGAGCTGGCACCTCACTCTCTTTGAATCTTCTTTATCATGCTAAGAGGAGCGGGAAAAAGCAAAAAATTTCAGAATTGCACCTTGCAATGCGGAAGAATTACTGTTTGTGCATTTACAATATTCATTGATTTTTGCCATTGAAAAACGTCCAGAAATGATTGAAGGTACTGACTGAATGAAAGGAGCTGGCATCTCACTCTCTTTGAATCTTCTTTATCATGCTAAGAGGAGCAGGAAAAAGCAAAAAATTTCAGAATTGCACCTTGCAATGCGGAGAAATTACTGTTTGTGCATTTACAATATTCATTGATTTTTGCCATTGAAAAACGTCCAGAAATGATTGAAGCTACTGACTGAATGAAAGGAGCTGGCATCTCACTCTCTTTGAATCTTCTTTATCATGCTAAGAGGAGCAGGAAAAAGCAAAAAATTTCAGAATTGCACCTTGCAATGCGGAGAAATTACAGTTTGTGCATTTACAATATTCATTGATTTTTGCCATTGAAAAACGTCCAGAAATGATTGAAGCTACTGACTGAATGAAAGGAGCTGGCATCTCACTCTCTTTGAATCTTCTTTATCATGCTAAGAGGAGCAGGAAAAAGCAAAAAATTTCAGAATTGCACCTTGCAATGCGGAGAAATTACTGTTTGTGCATTTACAATATTCATTGATTTTTGCCATTGAAAAACATCATGTTATTCATATACCAGAAATGTTTGAAGCTACTGACTGAATGAAAGGAGCTGGCATCTCACTCTCTTTGAATCTTCTTTATCATGCTAAGAGGAGCAGGAAAAAGCAAAAAATTTCAGAATTGCACCTTGCAATGTGGAGAAATTACTGTTTGTGCATTTACAATATTCATTGATTTTTACCATTGAAAAACGTCCAGAAATGATTGAAGCTACTGACTGAATGAAAGTAGCTGGCATCTCACTCTCTTTGAATCTTCTTTATCATGCTAAGAGGAGCAGGAAAAAGCAAAAAATTTCAGACTTGCACCTTGCAATGCGGAGAAATTACTGTTTGTGCATTTACAATATTCATTGATTTTTGCCTTTGAAAAACATCATGTTATTCATATACCAGAAATGTTTGAAGCTACTGACTGAATGAAAGGAGCTGGCATCTCACTCTCTTTGAATCTTCTTTATCATGCTAAGAGGAGCAGGAAAAAGCAAAAAATTTCAGAATTGCACCTTGCAATGCGGAGAAATTACTGTTTGTGCATTTACAATATTCATTGATTTTTGCCATTGAAAAACATCATGTTATTCATATACCAGAAATGTTTGAAGCTACTGACTGAATGAAAGGAGCTGGCATCTCAATCTCTTTGAATCTTCTTTATCATGCTAAGAGGAGCAGGATAAAGCAAAAAATTTCAGAATTGCACCTTGCAATGTGGAGAAATTACTGTTTGTGCATTTACAATATTCATTGATTTTTACCATTGAAAAACGTCCAGAAATGATTGAAGCTACTGACTGAATGAAAGTAGCTGGCATCTCACTCTCTTTGAATCTTCTTTATCATGCTAAGAGGAGCAGGAAAAAGCAAAAAATTTCAGACTTGCACCCTGCAATGCGGAGAAATTACTGTTTGTGCATTTACAATATTCATTGATTTTTGCCATTGAAAAACATCATGTTATTCATATACCAGAAATTTTTGAAGCTACTGACTGAATGAAAGGAGCTGGCATCTCACTCTCTTTGAATCTTCTTTATCATGCTAAGAGGAGCAGGAAAAAGCAAAAAATTTCAGACTTGCACCTTGCAATGCGGAGAAATTACTGTTTGTGCATTTACAATATTCATTGATTTTTGCCATTGAAAAACATCATGTTATTCATATACCAAAAATGTTTGAAGCTACTGACTGAATGAAAGGAACTGGCATCTCACTCTCTTTGAATCTTCTTTATCATGCTAAGAGGAGCAGGAAAAAGCAAAAAATTTCAGAATTGCACCTTGCAATGCGGAGAAATTACTGTTTGTGCATTTACAATATTCATTGATTTTTGCCATTGAAAAACGTCCAGAAATGATTGAAGGTACTGACTGAATGAAAGGAGCTGGCATCTCACTCTCTTTGAATCTTCTTTATCATTCTAAGAGGAGCAGGAAAAAGCAAAAAATTTCAGAATTGCACCTTGCAATGCGGAGAAATTACTGTTTGTGCATTTACAATATTCATTGATTTTTGCCATTGAAAAACGTCCAGAAATGATTGAAGCTACTGACTCAATGAATGGAGCTGGCATCTCACTCTCTTTGAATCTTCTTTATCATGCTAAGAGGAGCAGGAAAAAGCAAAAAATTTCAGAATTGCACCTTGCAATGCGGAGAAATTACAGTTTGTGCATTTACAATATTCATTGATTTTTGCCATTGAAAAACGTCCAGAAATGATTGAAGCTACTGACTGAATGAAAGGAGCTGGCATCTCACTCTCTTTGAATCTTCTTTATCATGCTAAGAGGAGCAGGAAAAAGCAAAAAATTTCAGAATTGCACCTGGCAATGCGGAGAAATTACTGTTTGTGCATTTACAATATTCGTTGATTTTTGCCATTGAAAAACGTCCAGAAATGATTGAAGCTACTGACTGAATGAAAGGAGCTGGCATCTCACTCTCTTTGAATCTTCTTTATCATGCTAAGAGGAGCAGGAAAAAGCAAAAAATTTCAGAATTGCACCTTGCAATGCGGAGAAATTACAGTTTGTGCATTTACAATATTCATTGATTTTTGCCATTGAAAAACGTCCAGAAATGATTGAAGCTACTGACAGAATGAAAGGAGCTGGCATCTCACTCTCTTTGAATCTTCTTTATCATGCTAAGAGGAGCAGGAAAAAGCAAAAAATTTCAGAATTGCACCTTGCAATGCGGAGAAATTACTGTTTGTGCATTTACAATATTCATTGATTTTTGCCATTGAAAAACATGTTATTCATATACCAGAAATGTTTGAAGCTCCTGACTGAATGAAAGGAGCTGGCACCTCACTCTCTTTGAATCTTCTTTATCATGCTAAGAGGAGCAGGAAAAAGCAAAAAATTTCAGAATTGCACCTTGCAATGCGGAGAAATTACTGTTTGTGCATTTACAATATTCATTGATTTTTGCCATTGAAAAACGTCCAGAAATGATTGAAACTACTGACTGAATGAAAGGAGCTGGCATCTCACTCTCTTTGAATCTTCTTTATCATGCTAAGAGGAGCAGGAAAAAGCAAAAAATTTCAGAATTGCACCTTGCAATGCGGAGAAATTACTGTTTGTGCATTTACAATATTCATTGATTTTTGCCATTGAAAAATGTCCAGAAATGATTGAAGCTACTGACTGAATGAAAGGAGCTGGCATCTCACTCTCTTGGAATCTTCTTTATCATGCTAAGAGGAGCAGGAAAAAGCAAAAAAATTCAGAATTGCGCCTTGCAATGCGGAGAAATTACTGTTTGTGCATTTACAAAATTCATTGATTTTTGCCATTGAAAAACATCATGTTATTCATATACCAGAAATGATTGAAGCTACTGACTGAAGGAAAGGAGCTGGCATCTCACTCTCTTTGAATCTTCTTTATCATGCTAAGAGGAGCAGGAAAAAGCAAAAAATTTCAGAATTGCACCTTGCAATGCGGAGAAATTACTGTTTGTGCATTTACAATATTCATTGATTTTTGCCATTGAAAAACGTCCAGAAATGATTGAAGCTACTGACTGAATGAAAGGAGCTGGCATCTCACTCTCTTTGAATCTTCTTTATCATGCTAAGAGGAGCAGGAAAAAGCAAAAAATTTCAGAATTGCACCTTGCAATGCGGAGAAATTACTGTTTGTGCATTTACAATATTCATTGATTTTTGCGATTGAAAAACATCATGTTATTCATATACCAGAAATGATTGAAGCTACTGACTGAATGAAAGGAGCTGGCATCTCATTCTCTTTGAATCTTCTTTATCATGCTAAGAGGAGCAGGAAAAAGTAAAAAATTTCAGAATTGCACCTTGCAATGCGGAGAAATTACTGTTTGTGCATTTACAATATTCAATGATTTTTGCCATTGAAAAACGTCCAGAAATGATTGAAGCTACTGACTGAATGAAAGGAGCTGGCATCTCACTCTCTTTGAATCTTGTTTATCATGCTAAGAGGAGCAGGAAAAAGCAAAAAATTTCAGAATTGCACCTTGCAATGCGGAGAAATTACTGTTTGTGCATTTACAATATTCATTGATTTTTGCCATTGAAAAACGTCCAGAAATGATTGAAGCTACTGACTGAATGAAAGGAGCTGGCATCTCACTCTCTTTGAATCTTCTTTATCATGCTAAGAGGAGCAGGAAAAAGCCAAAAATTTCAGAATTGCACCTTGCAATGCGGAGAAATTACTGTTTGTGCATTTACAATATTCATTGATTTTTGCTATTGAAAAACATCATGTTATTCATATACCAGAAATGATTGAAGCTACTGACTGAATGAAAGGAGCTGGCATCTCACTCTCTTTGAATCTTCTTTATCATGCTAAGAGGAGCAGGAAAAAGCAAAAAATTTCAGAATTGCACCTTGCAATGCGGAGAAATTGCAGTTTGTGCATTTACAATATTCATTGATTTTTGCCATTGAAAAACGTCCAGAAATGATTGAAGCTACTGACTGAATGAAAGGAGCTGGCATCTCACTCTCTTTGAATCTTCTTTATCATGCTAAGAGGAGCAGGAAAAAGCAAAAAATTTCAGAATTGCACCTTGCAATGCGGAGAAATTACTGTTTGTGCATTTACAATATTCATTGATTTTTGCCATTGAAAAACATCATGTTATTCATATACCAGAAATGATTGAAGCTACTGACTGAATGAAAGGAGCTGGCATCTCACTCTCTTTGAATCTTCTTTATCATGCTAAGAGGAGCAGGAAAAAGCAAAAAATTTCAGAATTGCACCTTGCAATGCGGAGAAATTGCAGTTTGTGCATTTACAATATTCATTGATTTTTGCCATTGAAAAACGTCCAGAAATGATTGAAGCTACTGACTGAATGAAAGGAGCTGGCATCTCACTCTCTTTGAATCTTCTTTATCATGCTAAGAGGAGCAGGAAAAAGCAAAAAATTTCAGAATTGCACCTTGCAATGCGGAGAAATTACTGTTTGTGCATTTACAATATTCATTGATTTTTGCCATTGAAAAACGTCCAGAAATGATTGAAGCTACTGACTGAATGAAAGGAGCTGGCATCTCACTCTCTTTGAATCTTCTTTATCATGCTAAGAGGAGCAGGAAAAAGCAAAAAATTTCAGAATTGCGCCTTGCAATGCGGAGAAATTACTGTTTGTGCATTTACAAAATTCATTGATTTTTGCCATTGAAAAACATCATGTTATTCATATACCAGAAATGATTGAAGCTACTGACTGAAGGAAAGGATCTGGCATCTCACTCTCTTTGAATCTTCTTTGTCATGCTAAGAGGAGCAGGAAAAAGCAAAAAATTTCAGAATTGCACCTTGCAATGCGGAGAAATTACTGTTTGTGCATTTACAATATTCATTGATTTTTGCCATTGAAAAACGTCCAGAAATGATTGAAGCTACTGACTGAATGAAAGGAGCTGGCATCTCACTCTCTTTGAATCTTCTTTATCATGCTAAGAGGAGCAGGAAAAAGCAAAACATTTCAGAATTGCACCTTGCAATGCGGAGAAATTACTGTTTGTGCATTTACAATATTCATTGATTTTTGCGATTGAAAAACATCATGTTATTCATATACCAGAAATGATTGAAGCTACTGACTGAATGAAAGGAGCTGGCATCTCACTCTCTTTGAATCTTCTTTATCATGCTAAGAGGAGCAGGAAAAAGTAAAAAATTTCAGAATTGCACCTTGCAATGCGGAGAAATTACTGTTTGTGCATTTACAATATTCAATGATTTTTGCCATTGAAAAACGTCCAGAAATGATTGAAGCTACTGACTGAATGAAAGGAGCTGGCATCTCACTCTCTTTGAATCTTCTTTATCATGCTAAGAGGAGCAGGAAAAAGCAAAAAATTTCAGAATTGCACCTTGCAATGCGGAGAAATTACTGTTTGTGCATTTAAAATATTCATTGATTTTTGCCATTGAAAAACGTCCAGAAATGATTGAAGCTACTGACTGAATGAAAGGAGCTGGCATCTCACTCTCTTTGAATCTTCTTTATCATGCTAAGAGGAGCAGGAAAAAGCAAAAAATTTCAGAATTGCACCTTGCAATGCGGAGAAATTACTGTTTGTGCATTTACAATATTCATTGATTTTTGCCATTGAAAAATGTCCAGAAATGATTGAAGCTACTGACTGAATGAAAGGAGCTGGCATCTCACTCTCTTTGAATCTTCTTTATCATGCTAAGAGGAGCAGGAAAAAGCAAAAAATTTCAGAATTGCGCCTTGCAATGCGGAGAAATTACTGTTTGTGCATTTACAAAATTCATTGATTTTTGCCATTGAAAAACATCATGTTATTCATATACCAGAAATGATTGAAGCTACTGACTGAAGGAAAGGATCTGGCATCTCACTCTCTTTGAATCTTCTTTGTCATGCTAAGAGGAGCAGGAAAAAGCAAAAAATTTCAGAATTGCACCTTGCAATGCGGAGAAATTACTGTTTGTGCATTTACAATATTCATTGATTTTTGCCATTGAAAAACGTCCAGAAATGATTGAAGCTACTGACTGAATGAAAGGAGCTGGCATCTCACTCTCTTTGAATCTTCTTTATCATGCTAAGAGGAGCAGGAAAAAGCAAAACATTTCAGAATTGCACCTTGCAATGCGGAGAAATTACTGTTTGTGCATTTACAATATTCATTGATTTTTGCGATTGAAAAACATCATGTTATTCATATACCAGAAATGATTGAAGCTACTGACTGAATGAAAGGAGCTGGCATCTCACTCTCTTTGAATCTTCTTTATCATGCTAAGAGGAGCAGGAAAAAGTAAAAAATTTCAGAATTGCACCTTGCAATGCGGAGAAATTACTGTTTGTGCATTTACAATATTTAATGATTTTTGCCATTGAAAAACGTCCAGAAATGATTGAAGCTACTGACTGAATGAAAGGAGCTGGCATCTCACTCTCTTTGAATCTTCTTTATCATGCTAAGAGGAGCAGGAAAAAGCAAAAAATTTCAGAATTGCACCTTGCAATGCGGAGAAATTACTGTTTGTGCATTTACAATATTCATTGATTTTTGCCATTGAAAAACATCATGTTATTCATATACCAGAAATGATTGAAGCTACTGACTGAATGAAAGGAGCTGGCATCTCACTCTCTTTGAATCTTCTTTATCATGCTAAGAGGAGCAGGAAAAAGCAAAAAATTTCAGAATTGCACCTTGCAATGCGGAGAAATTGCAGTTTGTGCATTTACAATATTCATTGATTTTTGCCATTGAAAAACGTCCAGAAATGATTGAAGCTACTGACTGAATGAAAGGAGCTGGCATCTCACTCTCTTTGAATCTTCTTTATCATGCTAAGAGGAGCAGGAAAAAGCAAAAAATTTCAGAATTGCACCTTGCAATGCGGAGAAATTACTGTTTGTGCATTTACAATATTCATTGATTTTTGCCATTGAAAAACGTCCAGAAATGATTGAAGCTACTGACTGAATGAAAGGAGCTGGCATCTCACTCTCTTTGAATCTTCTTTATCATGCTAAGAGGAGCAGGAAAAAGCAAAAAATTTCAGAATTGCACCTTGCAATGCGGAGAAATTACTGTTTGTGCATTTACAATATTCATTGATTTTTGCCATTGAAAAATGTCCAGAAATGATTGAAGCTACTGACTGAATGAAAGGAGCTGGCAACTCACTCTCTTTGAATCTTCTTTATCATGCTAAGAGGAGCAGGAAAAAGCAAAAAATTTCAGAATTGCGCCTTGCAATGCGGAGAAATTACTGTTTGTGCATTTACAAAATTCATTGATTTTTGCCATTGAAAAACATCATGTTATTCATATACCAGAAATGATTGAAGCTACTGACTGAAGGAAAGGATCTGGCATCTCACTCTCTTTGAATCTTCTTTGTCATGCTAAGAGGAGCAGGAAAAAGCAAAAAATTTCAGAATTGCACCTTGCAATGCGGAGAAATTACTGTTTGTGCATTTACAATATTCATTGATTTTTGCCATTGAAAAACATCCAGAAATGATTGAAGCTACTGACTGAATGAAAGGAGCTGGCATCTCACTCTCTTTGAATCTTCTTTATCATGCTAAGAGGAGCAGGAAAAAGCAAAACATTTCAGAATTGCACCTTGCAATGCGGAGAAATTACTGTTTGTGCATTTACAATATTCATTGATTTTTGCGATTGAAAAACATCATGTTATTCATATACCAGAAATGATTGAAGCTACTGACTGAATGAAAGGAGCTGGCATCTCACTCTCTTTGAATCTTCTTTATCATGCTAAGAGGAGCAGGAAAAAGCAAAAAATTTCAGAATTGCACCTTGCAATGCGGAGAAATTACTGTTTGTGCATTTACAATATTCATTGATTTTTGCTATTGAAAAACGTCCAGAAATGATTGAAGCTACTGACTGAATGAAAGGAGCTGGCATCTCACTCTCTTTGAATCTTCTTTATCATGCTAAGAGGAGCAGGAAAAAGCAAAAAATTTCAGAATTGCACCTTGCAATGCGGAGAAATTACTGTTTGTGCATTTACAATATTCATTGTTTTTTGCCATTGAAAAATGTCCAGAAATGATTGAAGCTACTGACTGAATGAAAGGAGCTGGCATCTCACTCTCTTTGAATCTTCTTTATCATGCTAAGAGGAGCAGGAAAAAGCAAAAAATTTCAGAATTGCGCCTTGCAATGCGGAGAAATTACTGTTTGTGCATTTACAAAATTCATTGATTTTTGCCATTGAAAAACATCATGTTATTCATATACCAGAAATGATTGAAGCTACTGACTGAAGGAAAGGATCTGGCATCTCACTCTCTTTGAATCTTCTTTGTCATGCTAAGAGGAGCAGGAAAAAGCAAAAAATTTCAGAATTGCACCTTGCAATGCGGAGAAATTACTGTTTGTGCATTTACAATATTCATTGATTTTTGCCATTGAAAAACGTCCAGAAATGATTGAAGCTACTGACTGAATGAAAGGAGCTGGCATCTCACTCTCTTTGAATCTTCTTTATCATGCTAAGAGGAGCAGGAAAAAGCAAAACATTTCAGAATTGCACCTTGCAATGCGGAGAAATTACTGTTTGTGCATTTACAATATTCATTGATTTTTGCGATTGAAAAACATCATGTTATTCATATACCAGAAATGATTGAAGCTACTGACTGAATGAAAGGAGCTGGCATCTCACTCTCTTTGAATCTTCTTTATCATGCTAAGAGGAGCAGGAAAAAGTAAAAAATTTCAGAATTGCACCTTGCAATGCGGAGAAATTACTGTTTGTGCATTTACAATATTCAATGATTTTTGCCATTGAAAAACGTCCAGAAATGATTGAAGCTACTGATTGAATGAAAGGAGCTGGCATCTCACTCTCTTTGAATCTTCTTTATCATGCTAAGAGGAGCAGGAAAAAGCAAAAAATTTCAGAATTGCACCTTGCAATGCGGAGAAATTACTGTTTGTGCATTTACAATATTCATTGATTTTTGCCATTGAAAAACGTCCAGAAATGATTGAAGCTACTGACTGAATGAAAGGAGCTGGCATCTCACTCTCTTTGAATCTTCTTTATCATGCTAAGAGGAGCAGGAAAAAGCAAAAAATTTCAGAATTGCACCTTGCAATGCGGAGAAATTACTGTTTGTGCATTTACAATATTCATTGATTTTTGCCATTGAAAAACATCATGTTATTCATATACCAGAAATGATTGAAGCTACTGACTGAATGAAAGGAGCTGGCATCTCACTCTCTTTGAATCTTCTTTATCATGCTAAGAGGAGCAGGAAAAAGTAAAAAATTTCAGAATTGCACCTTGCAATGCGGAGAAATTACTGTTTGTGCATTTATAATATTCAATGATTTTTGCCATTGAAAAACGTCCAGAAATGATTGAAGCTACTGACTGAACGAAAGGAGCTGGCATCTCACTCTCTTTGAATCTTCTTTATCATGCTAAGAGGAGCAGGAAAAAGCAAAAAATTTCAGAATTGCACCTTGCAATGCGGAGAAATTACTGTTTGTGCATTTACAATATTCATTGATTTTTGCCATTGAAAAACATCATGTTATTCATATACCAGAAATGTTTGAAGCTACTGACTGAATGAAAGGAGCTGGCATCTCACTCTCTTTGAATCTTCTTTATCATGCTAAGAAGAGCAGGAAAAAGCAAAAAATTTCAGAATTGCACCTTGCAATGCGGAGAAATTACTGTTTGTGCATTTACAATATTCAATGATTTTTGCCATTGAAAAACGTCCAGAAATGATTGAAGCTACTGACTGAATGAAAGGAGCTGGCATCTCACTCTCTTTGAATCTTGTTTATCATGCTAAGAGGAGCAGGAAAAAGCAAAAAATTTCAGAATTGCACCTTGCATTGCGGAGAAATTACTGTTTGTGCATTTACAATATTCATTGATTTTTGCCATTGAAAAACGTCCAGAAATGATTGAAGCTACTGACTGAATGAAAGGAGCTGGCATCTCACTCTCTTTGAATCTTCTTTATCATGCTAAGAGGAGCAGGAAAAAGCAAAAAATTTCAGAATTGCACCTTGCAATGCGGAGAAATTACTGTTTGTGCATTTACAATATTCATTGATTTTTGCTATTGAAAAACATCATGTTATTCATATACCAGAAATGATTGAAGCTACTGACTGAATGAAAGGAGCTGGCATCTCACTCTCTTTGAATCTTCTTTATCATGCTAAGAGGAGCAGGAAAAAGCAAAAAATTTCAGAATTGCACCTTGCAATGCGGAGAAATTATAGTTTGTGCATTTACAATATTCATTGATTTTTGCCATTGAAAAACGTCCAGAAATGATTGAAGCTACTGACTGAATGAAAGGAGCTGGCATCTCACTCTCTTTGAATCTTCTTTATCATGCTAAGAGGAGCAGGAAAAAGCAAAACATTTCAGAATTGCACCTTGCAATGCGGAGAAATTACTGTTTGTGCATTTACAATATTCATTGATTTTTGCCATTGAAAAACGTCCAGAAATGATTGAAGCTACTGACTGAATGAAAGGAGCTGGCATCTCACTCTCTTTGAATCTTCTTTATCATGCTAAGAGGAGCAGGAAAAAGCAAAAAATTTCAGAATTGCACCTTGCAATGCGGAGAAATTACTGTTTGTGCATTTACAATATTCATTGATTTTTGCTATTGAAAAACATCATGTTATTCATATACCAGAAATGATTGAAGCTACTGACTGAATGAAAGGAGCTGGCATCTCACTCTCTTTGAATCTTCTTTATCATGCTAAGAGGAGCAGGAAAAAGCAAAAAATTTCAGAATTGCACCTTGCAATGCGGAGAAATTACAGTTTGTGCATTTACAATATTCATTGATTTTTGCCATTGAAAAGCGTCCAGAAATGATTGAAGCTACTGACTGAATGAAAGGAGCTGGCATCTCACTCTCTTTGAATCTTCTTTATCATGCTAAGAGGAGCAGGAAAAAGCAAAAAATTTCAGAATTGCACCTTGCAATGCGGAGAAATTACTGTTTGTGCATTTACAATATTCATTGATTTTTGCCATTGAAAAATGTCCAGAAATGATTGAAGCTACTGACTGAATGAAAGGAGCTGGCATCTCACTCTCTTTGAATCTTTTTTATCATGCTAAGAGGAGCAGGAAAAAGCAAAAAATTTCAGAATTGCGCCTTGCAATGCGGAGAAATTACTGTTTGTGCATTTACAAAATTCATTGATTTTTGCCATTGAAAAACATCATGTTATTCATATACCAGAAATGATTGAAGCTACTGACTGAAGGAAAGGAGCTGGCATCTCACTCTCTTTGAATCTTCTTTATCATGCTAAGAGGAGCAGGAAAAAGCAAAAAATTTCAGAATTGCACCTTGCAATGCGGAGAAATTACTGTTTGTGCATTTACAATATTCATTGATTTTTGCCATTGAAAAACGTCCAGAAATGATTGAAGCTACTGACTGAATGAAAGGAGCTGGCATCTCACTCTCTTTGAATCTTCTTTATCATGCTAAGAGGAGCAGGAAAAAGCAAAAAATTTCAGAATTGCACCTTGCAATGCGGAGAAATTACTGTTTGTGCATTTACAATATTCATTGATTTTTGCGATTGAAAAACATCATGTTATTCATATACCAGAAATGATTGAAGCTACTGACTGAATGAAAGGAGCTGGCATCTCATTCTCTTTTAATCTTCTTTATCATGCTAAGAGGAGCAGGAAAAAGTAAAAAATTTCAGAATTGCACCTTGCAATGCGGAGAAATTACTGTTTGTGCATTTACAATATTCAATGATTTTTGCCATTGAAAAACGTCCAGAAATGATTGAAGCTACTGACTGAATGAAAGGAGCTGGCATCTCACTCTCTTTGAATCTTGTTTATCATGCTAAGAGGAGCAGGAAAAAGCAAAAAATTTCAGAATTGCACCTTGCAATGCGGAGAAATTACTGTTTGTGCATTTACAATATTCATTGATTTTTGCCATTGAAAAACGTCCAGAAATGATTGAAGCTACTGACTGAATGAAAGGAGCTGGCATCTCACTCTCTTTGAATCTTCTTTATCATGCTAAGAGGAGCAGGAAAAAGCCAAAAATTTCAGAATTGCACCTTGCAATGCGGAGAAATTACTGTTTGTGCATTTACAATATTCATTGATTTTTGCTATTGAAAAACATCATGTTATTCATATACCAGAAATGATTGAAGCTACTGACTGAATGAAAGGAGCTGGCATCTCACTCTCTTTGAATCTTCTTTATCATGCTAAGAGGAGCAGGAAAAAGCAAAAAATTTCAGAATTGCACCTTGCAATGCGGAGAAATTATAGTTTGTGCATTTACAATATTCATTGATTTTTGCCATTGAAAAACGTCCAGAAATGATTGAAGCTACTGACTGAATGAAAGGAGCTGGCATCTCACTCTCTTTGAATCTTCTTTATCATGCTAAGAGGAGCAGGAAAAAGCAAAACATTTCAGAATTGCACCTTGCAATGCGGAGAAATTACTGTTTGTGCATTTACAATATTCATTGATTTTTGCCATTGAAAAACGTCCAGAAATGATTGAAGCTACTGACTGAATGAAAGGAGCTGGCATCTCACTCTCTTTGAATCTTCTTTATCATGCTAAGAGGAGCAGGAAAAAGCAAAAAATTTCAGAATTGCACCTTGCAATGCGGAGAAATTACTGTTTGTGCATTTACAATATTCATTGATTTTTGCTATTGAAAAACATCATGTTATTCATATACCAGAAATGATTGAAGCTACTGACTGAATGAAAGGAGCTGGCATCTCACTCTCTTTGAATCTTCTTTATCATGCTAAGAGGAGCAGGAAAAAGCAAAAAATTTCAGAATTGCACCTTGCAATGCGGAGAAATTACAGTTTGTGCATTTACAATATTCATTGATTTTTGCCATTGAAAAGCGTCCAGAAATGATTGAAGCTACTGACTGAATGAAAGGAGCTGGCATCTCACTCTCTTTGAATCTTCTTTATCATGCTAAGAGGAGCAGGAAAAAGCAAAAAATTTCAGAATTGCACCTTGCAATGCGGAGAAATTACTGTTTGTGCATTTACAATATTCATTGATTTTTGCCATTGAAAAATGTCCAGAAATGATTGAAGCTACTGACTGAATGAAAGGAGCTGGCATCTCACTCTCTTTGAATCTTTTTTATCATGCTAAGAGGAGCAGGAAAAAGCAAAAAATTTCAGAATTGCGCCTTGCAATGCGGAGAAATTACTGTTTGTGCATTTACAAAATTCATTGATTTTTGCCATTGAAAAACATCATGTTATTCATATACCAGAAATGATTGAAGCTACTGACTGAAGGAAAGGAGCTGGCATCTCACTCTCTTTGAATCTTCTTTATCATGCTAAGAGGAGCAGGAAAAAGCAAAAAATTTCAGAATTGCACCTTGCAATGCGGAGAAATTACTGTTTGTGCATTTACAATATTCATTGATTTTTGCCATTGAAAAACGTCCAGAAATGATTGAAGCTACTGACTGAATGAAAGGAGCTGGCATCTCACTCTCTTTGAATCTTCTTTATCATGCTAAGAGGAGCAGGAAAAAGCAAAAAATTTCAGAATTGCACCTTGCAATGCGGAGAAATTACTGTTTGTGCATTTACAATATTCATTGATTTTTGCGATTGAAAAACATCATGTTATTCATATACCAGAAATGATTGAAGCTACTGACTGAATGAAAGGAGCTGGCATCTCATTCTCTTTTAATCTTCTTTATCATGCTAAGAGGAGCAGGAAAAAGTAAAAAATTTCAGAATTGCACCTTGCAATGCGGAGAAATTACTGTTTGTGCATTTACAATATTCAATGATTTTTGCCATTGAAAAACGTCCAGAAATGATTGAAGCTACTGACTGAATGAAAGGAGCTGGCATCTCACTCTCTTTGAATCTTGTTTATCATGCTAAGAGGAGCAGGAAAAAGCAAAAAATTTCAGAATTGCACCTTGCAATGCGGAGAAATTACTGTTTGTGCATTTACAATATTCATTGATTTTTGCCATTGAAAAACGTCCAGAAATGATTGAAGCTACTGACTGAATGAAAGGAGCTGGCATCTCACTCTCTTTGAATCTTCTTTATCATGCTAAGAGGAGCAGGAAAAAGCCAAAAATTTCAGAATTGCACCTTGCAATGCGGAGAAATTACTGTTTGTGCATTTACAATATTCATTGATTTTTGCTATTGAAAAACATCATGTTATTCATATACCAGAAATGATTGAAGCTACTGACTGAATGAAAGGAGCTGGCATCTCACTCTCTTTGAATCTTCTTTATCATGCTAAGAGGAGCAGGAAAAAGCAAAAAATTTCAGAATTGCACCTTGCAATGCGGAGAAATTGCAGTTTGTGCATTTACAATATTCATTGATTTTTGCCATTGAAAAACGTCCAGAAATGATTGAAGCTACTGACTGAATGAAAGGAGCTGGCATCTCACTCTCTTTGAATCTTCTTTATCATGCTAAGAGGAGCAGGAAAAAGCAAAAAATTTCAGAATTGCACCTTGCAATGCGGAGAAATTACTGTTTGTGCATTTACAATATTCATTGATTTTTGCCATTGAAAAACATCATGTTATTCATATACCAGAAATGATTGAAGCTACTGACTGAATGAAAGGAGCTGGCATCTCACTCTCTTTGAATCTTCTTTATCATGCTAAGAGGAGCAGGAAAAAGCAAAAAATTTCAGAATTGCACCTTGCAATGCGGAGAAATTGCAGTTTGTGCATTTACAATATTCATTGATTTTTGCCATTGAAAAACGTCCAGAAATGATTGAAGCTACTGACTGAATGAAAGGAGCTGGCATCTCACTCTCTTTGAATCTTCTTTATCATGCTAAGAGGAGCAGGAAAAAGCAAAAAATTTCAGAATTGCACCTTGCAATGCGGAGAAATTACTGTTTGTGCATTTACAATATTCATTGATTTTTGCCATTGAAAAACGTCCAGAAATGATTGAAGCTACTGACTGAATGAAAGGAGCTGGCATCTCACTCTCTTTGAATCTTCTTTATCATGCTAAGAGGAGCAGGAAAAAGCAAAAAATTTCAGAATTGCACCTTGCAATGCGGAGAAATTACTGTTTGTGCATTTACAATATTCATTGATTTTTGCCATTGAAAAATGTCCAGAAATGATTGAAGCTACTGACTGAATGAAAGGAGCTGGCATCTCACTCTCTTTGAATCTTCTTTATCATGCTAAGAGGAGCAGGAAAAAGCAAAAAATTTCAGAATTGCGCCTTGCAATGCGGAGAAATTACTGTTTGTGCATTTACAAAATTCATTGATTTTTGCCATTGAAAAACATCATGTTATTCATGTACCAGAAATGATTGAAGCTACTGACTGAAGGAAAGGATCTGGCATCTCACTCTCTTTGAATCTTCTTTGTCATGCTAAGAGGAGCAGGAAAAAGCAAAAAATTTCAGAATTGCACCTTGCAATGCGGAGAAATTACTGTTTGTGCATTTACAATATTCATTGATTTTTGCCATTGAAAAACGTCCAGAAATGATTGAAGCTACTGACTGAATGAAAGGAGCTGGCATCTCACTCTCTTTGAATCTTCTTTATCATGCTAAGAGGAGCAGGAAAAAGCAAAACATTTCAGAATTGCACCTTGCAATGCGGAGAAATTACTGTTTGTGCATTTACAATATTCATTGATTTTTGCGATTGAAAAACATCATGTTATTCATATACCAGAAATGATTGAAGCTACTGACTGAATGAAAGGAGCTGGCATCTCACTCTCTTTGAATCTTCTTTATCATGCTAAGAGGAGCAGGAAAAAGTAAAAAATTTCAGAATTGCACCTTGCAATGCGGAGAAATTACTGTTTGTGCATTTACAATATTCAATGATTTTTGCCATTGAAAAACGTCCAGAAATGATTGAAGCTACTGACTGAATGAAAGGAGCTGGCATCTCACTCTCTTTGAATCTTGTTTATCATGCTAAGAGGAGCAGGAAAAAGCAAAAAATTTCAGAATTGCACCTTGCATTGCGGAGAAATTACTGTTTGTGCATTTACAATATTCATTGATTTTTGCCATTGAAAAACGTCCAGAAATGATTGAAGCTACTGACTGAATGAAAGGAGCTGGCATCTCACTCTCTTTGAATCTTCTTTATCATGCTAAGAGGAGCAGGAAAAAGCAAAAAATTTCAGAATTGCACCTTGCAATGCGGAGAAATTACTGTTTGTGCATTTACAATATTCATTGATTTTTGCTATTGAAAAACATCATGTTATTCATATACCAGAAATGATTGAAGCTACTGACTGAATGAAAGGAGCTGGCATCTCACTCTCTTTGAATCTTCTTTATCATGCTAAGAGGAGCAGGAAAAAGCAAAAAATTTCAGAATTGCACCTTGCAATGCGGAGAAATTATAGTTTGTGCATTTACAATATTCATTGATTTTTGCCATTGAAAAACGTCCAGAAATGATTGAAGCTACTGACTGAATGAAAGGAGCTGGCATCTCACTCTCTTTGAATCTTCTTTATCATGCTAAGAGGAGCAGGAAAAAGCAAAACATTTCAGAATTGCACCTTGCAATGCGGAGAAATTACTGTTTGTGCATTTACAATATTCATTGATTTTTGCCATTGAAAAACGTCCAGAAATGATTGAAGCTACTGACTGAATGAAAGGAGCTGGCATCTCACTCTCTTTGAATCTTCTTTATCATGCTAAGAGGAGCAGGAAAAAGCAAAAAATTTCAGAATTGCACCTTGCAATGCGGAGAAATTACTGTTTGTGCATTCATTGATTTTTGCTATTGAAAAACATCATGTTATTCATATACCAGAAATGATTGAAGCTACTGACTGAATGAAAGGAGCTGGCATCTCACTCTCTTTGAATCTTCTTTATCATGCTAAGAGGAGCAGGAAAAAGCAAAAAATTTCAGAATTGCACCTTGCAATGCGGAGAAATTACAGTTTGTGCATTTACAATATTCATTGATTTTTGCCATTGAAAAGCGTCCAGAAATGATTGAAGCTACTGACTGAATGAAAGGAGCTGGCATCTCACTCTCTTTGAATCTTCTTTATCATGCTAAGAGGAGCAGGAAAAAGCAAAAAATTTCAGAATTGCACCTTGCAATGCGGAGAAATTACTGTTTGTGCATTTACAATATTCATTGATTTTTGCCATTGAAAAATGTCCAGAAATGATTGAAGCTACTGACTGAATGAAAGGAGCTGGCATCTCACTCTCTTTGAATCTTCTTTATCATGCTAAGAGGAGCAGGAAAAAGCAAAAAATTTCAGAATTGCGCCTTGCAATGCGGAGAAATTACTGTTTGTGCATTTACAAAATTCATTGATTTTTGCCATTGAAAAACATCATGTTATTCATATACCAGAAATGATTGAAGCTACTGACTGAAGGAAAGGAGCTGGCATCTCACTCTCTTTGAATCTTCTTTATCATGCTAAGAGGAGCAGGAAAAAGCAAAAAATTTCAGAATTGCACCTTGCAATGCGGAGAAATTACTGTTTGTGCATTTACAATATTCATTGATTTTTGCCATTGAAAAACGTCCAGAAATGATTGAAGCTACTGACTGAATGAAAGGAGCTGGCATCTCACTCTCTTTGAATCTTCTTTATCATGCTAAGAGGAGCAGGAAAAAGCAAAAAATTTCAGAATTGCACCTTGCAATGCGGAGAAATTACTGTTTGTGCATTTACAATATTCATTGATTTTTGCGATTGAAAAACATCATGTTATTCATATACCAGAAATGATTGAAGCTACTGACTGAATGAAAGGAGCTGGCATCTCATTCTCTTTGAATCTTCTTTATCATGCTAAGAGGAGCAGGAAAAAGTAAAAAATTTCAGAATTGCACCTTGCAATGCGGAGAAATTACTGTTTGTGCATTTACAATATTCAATGATTTTTGCCATTGAAAAACGTCCAGAAATGATTGAAGCTACTGACTGAATGAAAGGAGCTGGCATCTCACTCTCTTTGAATCTTGTTTATCATGCTAAGAGGAGCAGGAAAAAGCAAAAAATTTCAGAATTGCACCTTGCATTGCGGAGAAATTACTGTTTGTGCATTTACAATATTCATTGATTTTTGCCATTGAAAAACGTCCAGAAATGATTGAAGCTACTGACTGAATGAAAGGAGCTGGCATCTCACTCTCTTTGAATCTTCTTTATCATGCTAAGAGGAGCAGGAAAAAGCAAAAAATTTCAGAATTGCACCTTGCAATGCGGAGAAATTACTGTTTGTGCATTTACAATATTCATTGATTTTTGCTATTGAAAAACATCATGTTATTCATATACCAGAAATGATTGAAGCTACTGACTGAATGAAAGGAGCTGGCATCTCACTCTCTTTGAATCTTCTTTATCATGCTAAGAGGAGCAGGAAAAAGCAAAAAATTTCAGAATTGCACCTTGCAATGCGGAGAAATTATAGTTTGTGCATTTACAATATTCATTGATTTTTGCCATTGAAAAACGTCCAGAAATGATTGAAGCTACTGACTGAATGAAAGGAGCTGGCATCTCACTCTCTTTGAATCTTCTTTATCATGCTAAGAGGAGCAGGAAAAAGCAAAACATTTCAGAATTGCACCTTGCAATGCGGAGAAATTACTGTTTGTGCATTTACAATATTCATTGATTTTTGCCATTGAAAAACGTCCAGAAATGATTGAAGCTACTGACTGAATGAAAGGAGCTGGCATCTCACTCTCTTTGAATCTTCTTTATCATGCTAAGAGGAGCAGGAAAAAGCAAAAAATTTCAGAATTGCACCTTGCAATGCGGAGAAATTACTGTTTGTGCATTTACAATATTCATTGATTTTTGCTATTGAAAAACATCATGTTATTCATATACCAGAAATGATTGAAGCTACTGACTGAATGAAAGGAGCTGGCATCTCACTCTCTTTGAATCTTCTTTATCATGCTAAGAGGAGCAGGAAAAAGCAAAAAATTTCAGAATTGCACCTTGCAATGCGGAGAAATTACAGTTTGTGCATTTACAATATTCATTGATTTTTGCCATTGAAAAGCGTCCAGAAATGATTGAAGCTACTGACTGAATGAAAGGAGCTGGCATCTCACTCTCTTTGAATCTTCTTTATCATGCTAAGAGGAGCAGGAAAAAGCAAAAAATTTCAGAATTGCACCTTGCAATGCGGAGAAATTACTGTTTGTGCATTTACAATATTCATTGATTTTTGCCATTGAAAAATGTCCAGAAATGATTGAAGCTACTGACTGAATGAAAGGAGCTGGCATCTCACTCTCTTTGAATCTTCTTTATCATGCTAAGAGGAGCAGGAAAAAGCAAAAAATTTCAGAATTGCGCCTTGCAATGCGGAGAAATTACTGTTTGTGCATTTACAAAATTCATTGATTTTTGCCATTGAAAAACATCATGTTATTCATATACCAGAAATGATTGAAGCTACTGACTGAAGGAAAGGAGCTGGCATCTCACTCTCTTTGAATCTTCTTTATCATGCTAAGAGGAGCAGGAAAAAGCAAAAAATTTCAGAATTGCACCTTGCAATGCGGAGAAATTACTGTTTGTGCATTTACAATATTCATTGATTTTTGCCATTGAAAAACGTCCAGAAATGATTGAAGCTACTGACTGAATGAAAGGAGCTGGCATCTCACTCTCTTTGAATCTTCTTTATCATGCTAAGAGGAGCAGGAAAAAGCAAAAAATTTCAGAATTGCACCTTGCAATGCGGAGAAATTACTGTTTGTGCATTTACAATATTCATTGATTTTTGCGATTGAAAAACATCATGTTATTCATATACCAGAAATGATTGAAGCTACTGACTGAATGAAAGGAGCTGGCATCTCATTCTCTTTGAATCTTCTTTATCATGCTAAGAGGAGCAGGAAAAAGTAAAAAATTTCAGAATTGCACCTTGCAATGCGGAGAAATTACTGTTTGTGCATTTACAATATTCAATGATTTTTGCCATTGAAAAACGTCCAGAAATGATTGAAGCTACTGACTGAATGAAAGGAGCTGGCATCTCACTCTCTTTGAATCTTGTTTATCATGCTAAGAGGAGCAGGAAAAAGCAAAAAATTTCAGAATTGCACCTTGCAATGCGGAGAAATTACTGTTTGTGCATTTACAATATTCATTGATTTTTGCCATTGAAAAACGTCCAGAAATGATTGAAGCTACTGACTGAATGAAAGGAGCTGGCATCTCACTCTCTTTGAATCTTCTTTATCATGCTAAGAGGAGCAGGAAAAAGCCAAAAATTTCAGAATTGCACCTTGCAATGCGGAGAAATTACTGTTTGTGCATTTACAATATTCATTGATTTTTGCTATTGAAAAACATCATGTTATTCATATACCAGAAATGATTGAAGCTACTGACTGAATGAAAGGAGCTGGCATCTCACTCTCTTTGAATCTTCTTTATCATGCTAAGAGGAGCAGGAAAAAGCAAAAAATTTCAGAATTGCACCTTGCAATGCGGAGAAATTGCAGTTTGTGCATTTACAATATTCATTGATTTTTGCCATTGAAAAACGTCCAGAAATGATTGAAGCTACTGACTGAATGAAAGGAGCTGGCATCTCACTCTCTTTGAATCTTCTTTATCATGCTAAGAGGAGCAGGAAAAAGCAAAAAATTTCAGAATTGCACCTTGCAATGCGGAGAAATTACTGTTTGTGCATTTACAATATTCATTGATTTTTGCCATTGAAAAACATCATGTTATTCATATACCAGAAATGATTGAAGCTACTGACTGAATGAAAGGAGCTGGCATCTCACTCTCTTTGAATCTTCTTTATCATGCTAAGAGGAGCAGGAAAAAGCAAAAAATTTCAGAATTGCACCTTGCAATGCGGAGAAATTGCAGTTTGTGCATTTACAATATTCATTGATTTTTGCCATTGAAAAACGTCCAGAAATGATTGAAGCTACTGACTGAATGAAAGGAGCTGGCATCTCACTCTCTTTGAATCTTCTTTATCATGCTAAGAGGAGCAGGAAAAAGCAAAAAATTTCAGAATTGCACCTTGCAATGCGGAGAAATTACTGTTTGTGCATTTACAATATTCATTGATTTTTGCCATTGAAAAACGTCCAGAAATGATTGAAGCTACTGACTGAATGAAAGGAGCTGGCATCTCACTCTCTTTGAATCTTCTTTATCATGCTAAGAGGAGCAGGAAAAAGCAAAAAATTTCAGAATTGCACCTTGCAATGCGGAGAAATTACTGTTTGTGCATTTACAATATTCATTGATTTTTGCCATTGAAAAATGTCCAGAAATGATTGAAGCTACTGACTGAATGAAAGGAGCTGGCATCTCACTCTCTTTGAATCTTCTTTATCATGCTAAGAGGAGCAGGAAAAAGCAAAAAATTTCAGAATTGCGCCTTGCAATGCGGAGAAATTACTGTTTGTGCATTTACAAAATTCATTGATTTTTGCCATTGAAAAACATCATGTTATTCATATACCAGAAATGATTGAAGCTACTGACTGAAGGAAAGGATCTGGCATCTCACTCTCTTTGAATCTTCTTTGTCATGCTAAGAGGAGCAGGAAAAAGCAAAAAATTTCAGAATTGCACCTTGCAATGCGGAGAAATTACTGTTTGTGCATTTACAATATTCATTGATTTTTGCCATTGAAAAACGTCCAGAAATGATTGAAGCTACTGACTGAATGAAAGGAGCTGGCATCTCACTCTCTTTGAATCTTCTTTATCATGCTAAGAGGAGCAGGAAAAAGCAAAACATTTCAGAATTGCACCTTGCAATGCGGAGAAATTACTGTTTGTGCATTTACAATATTCATTGATTTTTGCGATTGAAAAACATCATGTTATTCATATACCAGAAATGATTGAAGCTACTGACTGAATGAAAGGAGCTGGCATCTCACTCTCTTTGAATCTTCTTTATCATGCTAAGAGGAGCAGGAAAAAGTAAAAAATTTCAGAATTGCACCTTGCAATGCGGAGAAATTACTGTTTGTGCATTTACAATATTCAATGATTTTTGCCATTGAAAAACGTCCAGAAATGATTGAAGCTACTGACTGAATGAAAGGAGCTGGCATCTCACTCTCTTTGAATCTTCTTTATCATGCTAAGAGGAGCAGGAAAAAGCAAAAAATTTCAGAATTGCACCTTGCAATGCGGAGAAATTACTGTTTGTGCATTTACAATATTCATTGATTTTTGCCATTGAAAAACGTCCAGAAATGATTGAAGCTACTGACTGAATGAAAGGAGCTGGCATCTCACTCTCTTTGAATCTTCTTTATCATGCTAAGAGGAGCAGGAAAAAGCAAAAAATTTCAGAATTGCACCTTGCAATGCGGAGAAATTACTGTTTGTGCATTTACAATATTCATTGATTTTTGCCATTGAAAAATGTCCAGAAATGATTGAAGCTACTGACTGAATGAAAGGAGCTGGCATCTCACTCTCTTTGAATCTTCTTTATCATGCTAAGAGGAGCAGGAAAAAGCAAAAAATTTCAGAATTGCGCCTTGCAATGCGGAGAAATTACTGTTTGTGCATTTACAAAATTCATTGATTTTTGCCATTGAAAAACATCATGTTATTCATATACCAGAAATGATTGAAGCTACTGACTGAAGGAAAGGATCTGGCATCTCACTCTCTTTGAATCTTCTTTGTCATGCTAAGAGGAGCAGGAAAAAGCAAAAAATTTCAGAATTGCACCTTGCAATGCGGAGAAATTACTGTTTGTGCATTTACAATATTCATTGATTTTTGCCATTGAAAAACGTCCAGAAATGATTGAAGCTACTGACTGAATGAAAGGAGCTGGCATCTCACTCTCTTTGAATCTTCTTTATCATGCTAAGAGGAGCAGGAAAAAGCAAAACATTTCAGAATTGCACCTTGCAATGCGGAGAAATTACTGTTTGTGCATTTACAATATTCATTGATTTTTGCGATTGAAAAACATCATGTTATTCATATACCAGAAATGATTGAAGCTACTGACTGAATGAAAGGAGCTGGCATCTCACTCTCTTTGAATCTTCTTTATCATGCTAAGAGGAGCAGGAAAAAGTAAAAAATTTCAGAATTGCACCTTGCAATGCGGAGAAATTACTGTTTGTGCATTTACAATATTCAATGATTTTTGCCATTGAAAAACGTCCAGAAATGATTGAAGCTACTGACTGAATGAAAGGAGCTGGCATCTCACTCTCTTTGAATCTTCTTTATCATGCTAAGAGGAGCAGGAAAAAGCAAAAAATTTCAGAATTGCACCTTGCAATGCGGAGAAATTACTGTTTGTGCATTTACAATATTCATTGATTTTTGCCATTGAAAAACATCATGTTATTCATATACCAGAAATGATTGAAGCTACTGACTGAATGAAAGGAGCTGGCATCTCACTCTCTTTGAATCTTCTTTATCATGCTAAGAGGAGCAGGAAAAAGCAAAAAATTTCAGAATTGCACCTTGCAATGCGGAGAAATTGCAGTTTGTGCATTTACAATATTCATTGATTTTTGCCATTGAAAAACGTCCAGAAATGATTGAAGCTACTGACTGAATGAAAGGAGCTGGCATCTCACTCTCTTTGAATCTTCTTTATCATGCTAAGAGGAGCAGGAAAAAGCAAAAAATTTCAGAATTGCACCTTGCAATGCGGAGAAATTACTGTTTGTGCATTTACAATATTCATTGATTTTTGCCATTGAAAAACGTCCAGAAATGATTGAAGCTACTGACTGAATGAAAGGAGCTGGCATCTCACTCTCTTTGAATCTTCTTTATCATGCTAAGAGGAGCAGGAAAAAGCAAAAAATTTCAGAATTGCACCTTGCAATGCGGAGAAATTACTGTTTGTGCATTTACAATATTCAATGATTTTTGCCATTGAAAAACGTCCAGAAATGATTGAAGCTACTGACTGAATGAAAGGAGCTGGCATCTCACTCTCTTTGAATCTTGTTTATCATGCTAAGAGGAGCAGGAAAAAGCAAAAAATTTCAGAATTGCACCTTGCAATGCGGAGAAATTACTGTTTGTGCATTTACAATATTCATTGATTTTTGCCATTGAAAAACGTCCAGAAATGATTGAAGCTACTGACTGAATGAAAGGAGCTGGCATCTCACTCTCTTTGAATCTTCTTTATCATGCTAAGAGGAGCAGGAAAAAGCAAAAAATTTCAGAATTGCACCTTGCAATGCGGAGAAATTACTGTTTGTGCATTTACAATATTCATTGATTTTTGCTATTGAAAAACATCATGTTATTCATATACCAGAAATGATTGAAGCTACTGACTGAATGAAAGGAGCTGGCATCTCACTCTCTTTGAATCTTCTTTATCATGCTAAGAGGAGCAGGAAAAAGCAAAAAATTTCAGAATTGCACCTTGCAATGCGGAGAAATTATAGTTTGTGCATTTACAATATTCATTGATTTTTGCCATTGAAAAACGTCCAGAAATGATTGAAGCTACTGACTGAATGAAAGGAGCTGGCATCTCACTCTCTTTGAATCTTCTTTATCATGCTAAGAGGAGCAGGAAAAAGCAAAAAATTTCAGAATTGCACCTTGCAATGCGGAGAAATTACTGTTTGTGCATTTACAATATTCATTGATTTTTGCCATTGAAAAACGTCCAGAAATGATTGAAGCTACTGACTGAATGAAAGGAGCTGGCATCTCACTCTCTTTGAATCTTCTTTATCATGCTAAGAGGAGCAGGAAAAAGCAAAAAATTTCAGAATTGCACCTTGCAATGCGGAGAAATTCCTGTTTGTGCATTTACAATATTCATTGATTTTTGCTATTGGAAAACATCATGTTATTCATATACCAGAAATGATTGAAGCTACTGACTGAATGAAAGGAGCTGGCATCTCACTCTCTTTGAATCTTCTTTATCATGCTAAGAGGAGCAGGAAAAAGCAAAAAATTTCAGAATTGCACCTTGCAATGCGGAGAAATTACAGTTTGTGCATTTACAATATTCATTGATTTTTGCCATTGAAAAGCGTCCAGAAATGATTGAAGCTACTGACTGAATGAAAGGAGCTGGCATCTCACTCTCTTTGAATCTTCTTTATCATGCTAAGAGGAGCAGGAAAAAGCAAAAAATTTCAGAATTGCACCTTGCAATGCGGAGAAATTACTGTTTGTGCATTTACAATATTCATTGATTTTTGCCATTGAAAAACGTCCAGAAATGATTGAAGGTACTGACTGAATGAAAGGAGCTGGCATCTCACTCTCTTTGAATCTTCTTTATCATGCTAAGAGGAGCAGGAAAAAGCAAAAAATTTCAGAATTGCACCTTGCAATGCGGAGAAATTACTGTTTGTGCATTTACAATATTCATTGATTTTTGCCATTGAAAAACGTCCAGAAATGATTGAAGCTACTGACTGAATGAAAGGAGCTGGCATCTCACTCTCTTTGAATCTTCTTTATCATGCTAAGAGGAGCAGGAAAAAGCAAAAAATTTCAGAATTGCACCTTGCAATGCGGAGAAATTACTGTTTGTGCATTTACAATATTCATTGATTTTTGCCATTGAAAAATGTCCAGAAATGATTGAAGCTACTGACTGAATGAAAGGAGCTGGCATCTCACTCTCTTTGAATCTTCTTTATCATGCTAAGAGGAGCAGGAAAAAGCAAAAAATTTCAGAATTGCGCCTTGCAATGCGGAGAAATTACTGTTTGTGCATTTACAAAATTCATTGATTTTTGCCATTGAAAAATATCATGTTATTCATATACCAGAAATGATTGATGTTTTTCAATGGCAAAAATCAATGAATATTGTAAATGCACAAACAGTAATTTCTCCGCATTGCAAGGTGCAATTCTGAAATTTTTTGCTTTTTCCTGCTAATCCTAGCATGATAAAGAAGATTCAAAGAGAGTGAGATGCCAGCTCCTTTCATTCAGTCAGTAGCTTCAAACATTTCTGGACGTTTTTCAATGGCAAAAATCAATGAATATTGTAAATGCACAAACAGTAATATCTCCACATTGCAAGGTGCAATTCTGAAATTTTTTGCTTTTTCCTGTTAATCCTAGCATGATAAAGAAGATTTAAAGAGAGTGAGATGCCAGCTCCTTTCATTCAGTCAGTAGCTTCAAACATTTCTGGTATATGAAAAACATGTTTTTCAATGGCAAAAATCAATGAATATTGTAAATGCACAAACAGTAATATCTCCACATTGCAAGGTGCAATTCTGAAATTTTTTGCTTTTTCCTGCTAATCCTAGCATGATAAAGAAGATTCAAAGAGAGTGAGATGCCAGCTCCTTTCATTCAGTCAGTAGCTTCAAACATTTCTGGTATATGAAAAACATGTTTTTCAATGACAAAAATCAATGAATATTGTAAATGCACAAACAGTAATATCTCCACATTGCAAGGTGCAATTCTGAAATTTTTTGCTTTTTCCTGCTAATCCTAGCATGATAAAGAAGATTCAAAGAGAGTGAGATGCCAGCTCCTTTCATTCAGTCAGTAGCTTCAAACATTTCTGGACGTTTTTCAATGGCAAAAATCAATGAATATTGTAAATGCACAAACAGTAATATCTCCACATTGCAAGGTGCAATTCTGAAATTTTTTGCTTTTTCCTGTTAATCCTAGCATGATAAAGAAGATTCAAAGAGAGTGAGATGCCAGCTCCTTTCATTCAGTCAGTAGCTTCAAACATTTCTGGTATATGAAAAACATGTTTTTCAATGGCAAAAATCAATGAATATTGTAAATGCACAAACAGTAATATCTCCACATTGCAAGGTGCAATTCTGAAATTTTTTGTTTTTTCCTGTTAATCCTAGCATGATAAAGAAGATTCAAAGAGAGTGAGATGCCAGCTCCTTTCATTCAGTCAGTAGCTTCAAACATTTCTGGTATATGAAAAACATGTTTTTCAATGGCAAAAATCAATGAATATTGTAAATGCACAAACAGTAATATCTCCACATTGCAAGGTGCAATTCTGAAATTTTTTGCTTTTTCCTGCTAATCCTAGCATGATAAAGAAGATTCAAAGAGAGTGAGATGCCAGCTCCTTTCATTCAGTCAGTAGCTTCAAACATTTCTGGTATATGAAAAACATGTTTTTCAATGGCAAAAATCAATGAATATTGTAAATGCACAAACAGTAATATCTCCACATTGCAAGGTGCAATTCTGAAATTTTTTGCTTTTTCCTGCTAATCCTAGCATGATAAAGAAGATTCAAAGAGAGTGAGATGCCAGCTCCTTTCATTCAGTCAGTAGCTTCAAACATTTCTGGTATATGAAAAACATGTTTTTCAATGGCAAAAATCAATGAATATTGTAAATGCACAAACAGTAATATCTCCACATTGCAAGGTGCAATTCTGAAATTTTTAGCTTTTTCCTGTTAATCCTAGCATGATAAAGAAGATTCAAAGAGAGTGAGATGCCAGCTCCTTTCATTCAGTCAGTAGCTTCAAACATTTCTGGACGTTTTTCAATGGCAAAAATCAATGAATATTGTAAATGCACAAACAGTAATATCTCCACATTGCAAGGTGCAATTCTGAAATTTTTTGCTTTTTCCTGTTAATCCTAGCATGATAAAGAAGATTCAAAGAGAGTGAGATACCAGCTCCTTTCATTCAGTCAGTAGCTTCAAACATTTCTGGTATATGAAAAACATGTTTTTCAATGGCAAAAATCAATGAATATTGTAAATGCACAAACAGTAATATCTCCACATTGCAAGGTGCAATTCTGAAATTTTTTGCTTTTTCCTGCTAATCCTAGCATGATAAAGAAGATTCAAAGAGAGTGAGATGCCAGCTAATTTCATTCAGTCAGTAGCTTCAAACATTTCTGGACGTTTTTCAATGGCAAAAATCAATGAATATGGTAAATGCACAAACAGTAATATCTCCACATTGCAAGGTGCAATTCTGAAATTTTTTGCTTTTTCCTGCTAATCCTAGCATGATAAAGAAGATTCAAAGAGAGTGAGATGCCAGCTCCTTTCATTCAGTCAGTAGCTTCAAACATTTCTTGTATATGAAAAACATGTTTTTCAATGGCAAAAATCAATGAATATTGTAAATGCATAAACAGTAATATCTCCACATTGCAAGGTGCAATTCTGAAATTTTTTGCTTTTTCCTGCTAATCCTAGCATGATAAAGAAGATTCAAAGAGAGTGAGATACCAGCTCCTTTCATTCAGTCAGTAGCTTCAAACATTTCTGGACGTTTTTCAATGGCAAAAATCAATGAATATTGTAAATGCACAAACAGTAATATCTCCACATTGCAAGGTGCAATTCTGAAATTTTTTGCTTTTTCCTGTTAATCCTAGCATGATAAAGAAGATTCAAAGAGAGTGAGATGCCAGCTCCTTTCATTCAAGTCAGTAGCTTCAAACATTTCTGGTATATGAAAAACATGTTTTTCAATGGCAAAAATCAATGAATATTGTAAATGCACAAACAGTAATATCTCCACATTGCAAGGTGCAATTCTGAAATTTTTTGCTTTTTCCTGCTTATCCTAGCATGATAAAGAAGATTCAAAGAGAGTGAGATGCCAGCTCCTTTCATTCAGTCAGTAGCTTCAAACATTTCTGGTATATGAAAAACATGTTTTTCAATGGCAAAAATCAATGAATATTGTAAATGCACAAACAGTAATATCTCCACATTGCAAGGTGCAATTCTGAAATTTTTTTGCTTTTTCCTGCTAATCCTAGCATGATAAAGAAGATTCAAAGAGAGTGAGATGCCAGCTCCTTTCATTCAGTCAGTAGCTTCAAACATTTCTGGACGTTTTTCAATGGCAAAATCAATGAATATTGTAAATGCACAAACAGTAATATCTCCACATTGCAAGGTGCAATTCTGAAATTTTTTGCTTTTTCCTGTTAATCCTAGCATGATAAAGAAGATTCAAAGAGAGTGAGATGCCAGCTCCTTTCATTCAAGTCAGTAGCTTCAAACATTTCTGGTATATGAAAAACATGTTTTTCAATGGCAAAAATCAATGAATATTGTAAATGCACAAACAGTAATATCTCCACATTGCAAGGTGCAATTCTGAAATTTTTTGCTTTTTCCTGCTTATCCTAGCATGATAAAGAAGATTCAAAGAGAGTGAGATGCCAGCTCCTTTCATTCAGTCAGTAGCTTCAAACATTTCTGGTATATGAAAAACATGTTTTTCAATGGCAAAAATCAATGAATATTGTAAATGCACAAACAGTAATATCTCCACATTGCAAGGTGCAATTCTGAAATTTTTTTGCTTTTTCCTGCTAATCCTAGCATGATAAAGAAGATTCAAAGAGAGTGAGATGCCAGCTCCTTTCATTCAGTCAGTAGCTTCAAACATTTCTTGACGTTTTTCAATGGCAAAATCAATGAATATTGTAAATGCACAAACAGTAATATCTCCACATTGCAAGGTGCAATTCTGAAATTTTTTGCTTTTTCCTGTTAATCCTAGCATGATAAAGAAGATTCAAAGACAGTGAGATGCCAGCTCCTTTCATTCAGTCAGTAGCTTCAAACATTTCTGGTATATGAAAAACATGTTTTTCAATGGCAAAAATCAATGAATATTGTAAATGCACAAACAGTAATATCTCCACATTGCAAGGTGCAATTCTGAAATTTTTTGCTTTTTCCTGCTAATTCTAGCATGATAAAGAAGATTCAAAGAGAGTGAGATGCCAGCTCCTTTCATTCCGTCAGTAGCTTCAAACATTTCTGGTATATGAAAAACATGTTTTTCAATGGCAAAAATCAATGAATATTGTAAATGCACAAACAGTAATATCTCCACATTGCAAGGTGCAATTCTGAAATTTTTTTTTCTTTTTCCTGCTTATCCTAGCATGATAAAGAAGATTCAAAGAGAGTGAGATGCCAGCTCCTTTCATTCAGTCAGTAGCTTCAAACATTTCTGGACGTTTTTCAATGGTAAAATCAATGAATATTGTAAATGCACAAACAGTAATATCTCCACATTGCAAGGTGCAATTCTGAAATTTTTTGCTTTTTCCTGTTAATCCTAGCATGATAAAGAAGATTCAAAGACAGTGAGATGCCAGCTCCTTTCATTCAGTCAGTAGCTTCAAACATTTCTGGTATATGAAAAACATGTTTTTCAATGGCAAAAATCAATGAATATTGTAAATGCACAAACAGTAATATCTCCACATTGCAAGGTGCAATTCTGAAATTTTTTGCTTTTTCCTGCTAATCCTAGCATGATAAAGAAGATTCAAAGAGAGTGAGATGCCAGCTCCTTTCATTCCGTCAGTAGCTTCAAACATTTCTGGTATATGAAAAACATGTTTTTCAATGGCAAAAATCAATGAATATTGTAAATGCACAAACAGTAATATCTCCACATTGCAAGGTGCAATTCTGAAATTTTTTGCTTTTTCCTGCTAATCCTAGCATGATAAAGAAGATTCAAAGAGAGTGAGATGCCAGCTCCTTTCATTCAGTCAGTAGCTTCAAACATTTCTGGACGTTTTTCAATGGCAAAATCAATGAATATTGTAAATGCACAAACAGTAATATCTCCACATTGCAAGGTGCAATTCTGAAATTTTTTGCTTTTTCCTGCTAATCCTAGCATGATAAAGAAGATTCAAAGAGAGTGAGATGCCAGCTAATTTCATTCAGTCAGTAGCTTCAAACATTTCTGGACGTTTTTCAATGGCAAAAATCAATGAATATTGTAAATGCACAAACAGTAATATCTCCACATTGCAAGGTGCAATTCTGAAATTTTTTGCTTTTTCCTGCTAATCCTAGCATGATAAAGAAGATTCAAAGAGAGTGAGATGCCAGCTCCTTTCATTCAGTCAGTAGCTTCAAACATTTCTTGTATATGAAAAACATGTTTTTCAATGGCAAAAATCAATGAATATTGTAAATGCACAAACAGTAATATCTCCACATTGCAAGGTGCAATTCTGAAATTTTTTGCTTTTTCCTGCTAATCCTAGCATGATAAAGAAGATTCAAAGAGAGTGAGATACCAGCTCCTTTCATTCAGTCAGTAGCTTCAAACATTTCTGGACGTTTTTCAATGGCAAAAATCAATGAATATTGTAAATGCACAAACAGTAATATCTCCACATTGCAAGGTGCAATTCTGAAATTTTTTGCTTTTTCCTGTTAATCCTAGCATGATAAAGAAGATTCAAAGAGAGTGAGATGCCAGC
Organism: Phyllobates terribilis; assembly: GCF_046119375.1. NCBI lineage: Eukaryota > Metazoa > Chordata > Amphibia > Anura > Dendrobatidae > Phyllobates > Phyllobates terribilis. The sequence continues at coordinate 56,532 of NW_027364396.1, forward strand.
TCCTTTCATTCAAGTCAGTAGCTTCAAACATTTCTGGTATATGAAAAACATGTTTTTCAATGGCAAAAATCAATGAATATTGTAAATGCACAAACAGTAATATCTCCACATTGCAAGGTGCAATTTGGAAATTTTTTGCTTTTTCCTGCTTATCCTAGCATGATAAAGAAGATTCAAAGAGAGTGAGATGCCAGCTCCTTTCATTCAGTCAGTAGCTTCAAACATTTCTGGTATATGAAAAACATGTTTTTCAATGGCAAAAATCAATGAATATTGTAAATGCACAAACAGTAATATCTCCACATTGCAAGGTGCAATTCTGAAATTTTTTTGCTTTTTCCTGCTAATCCTAGCATGATAAAGAAGATTTAAAGAGAGTGAGATGCCAGCTCCTTTCATTCAGTCAGTAGCTTCAAACATTTCTGGACGTTTTTCAATGGCAAAATCAATGAATATTGTAAATGCACAAACAGTAATATCTCCACATTGCAAGGTGCAATTCTGAAATTTTTTGCTTTTTCCTGTTAATCCTAGCATGATAAAGAAGATTCAAAGACAGTGAGATGCCAGCTCCTTTCATTCAGTCAGTAGCTTCAAACATTTCTGGTATATGAAAAACATGTTTTTCAATGGCAAAAATCAATGAATATTGTAAATGCACAAACAGTAATATCTCCACATTGCAAGGTGCAATTCTGAAATTTTTTGCTTTTTCCTGCTAATCCTAGCATGATAAAGAAGATTCAAAGAGAGTGAGATGCCAGCTCCTTTCATTCCGTCAGTAGCTTCAAACATTTCTGGTATATGAAAAACATGTTTTTCAATGGCAAAAATCAATGAATATTGTAAATGCACAAACAGTAATATCTCCACATTGCAAGGTGCAATTCTGAAATTTTTTGCTTTTTCCTGCTAATCCTAGCATGATAAAGAAGATTCAAAGAGAGTGAGATGCCAGCTCCTTTCATTCAGTCAGTAGCTTCAAACATTTCTGGACGTTTTTCAATGGCAAAAATCAATGAATATTGTAAATGCACAAACAGTAATATCTCCACATTGCAAGGTGCAATTCTGAAATTTTTTGCTTTTTCCTGCTAATCCTAGCATGATAAAGAAGATTCAAAGAGAGTGAGATGCCAGCTCCTTTCATTCAGTCAGTAGCTTCAAACATTTCTTGTATATGAAAAACATGTTTTTCAATGGCAAAAATCAATGAATATTGTAAATGCACAAACAGTAATATCTCCACATTGCAAGGTGCAATTCTGAAATTTTTTGCTTTTTCCTGCTAATCCTAGAATGATAAAGAAGATTCAAAGAGAGTGAGATACCAGCTCCTTTCATTCAGTCAGTAGCTTCAAACATTTCTGGACGTTTTTCAATGGCAAAAATCAATGAATATTGTAAATGCACAAACAGTAATATCTCCACATTGCAAGGTGCAATTCTGAAATTTTTTGCTTTTTCCTGTTAATCCTAGCATGATAAAGAAGATTCAAAGAGAGTGAGATGCCAGCTCCTTTCATTCAAGTCAGTAGCTTCAAACATTTCTGGTATATGAAAAACATGTTTTTCAATGGCAAAAATCAATGAATATTGTAAATGCACAAACAGTAATATCTCCACATTGCAAGGTGCAATTCTGAAATTTTTTGCTTTTTCCTGCTTATCCTAGCATGATAAAGAAGATTCAAAGAGAGTGAGATGCCAGCTCCTTTCATTCAGTCAGTAGCTTCAAACATTTCTGGTATATGAAAAACATGTTTTTCAATGGCAAAAATCAATGAATATTGTAAATGCACAAACAGTAATATCTCCACATTGCAAGGTGCAATTCTGAAATTTTTTTGCTTTTTCCTGCTAATCCTAGCATGATAAAGAAGATTTAAAGAGAGTAAGATGCCAGCTCCTTTCATTCAGTCAGTAGCTTCAAACATTTCTGGACGTTTTTCAATGGCAAAATCAATGAATATTGTAAATGCACAAACAGTAATATCTCCACATTGCAAGGTGCAATTCTGAAATTTTTTGCTTTTTCCTGTTAATCCTAGCATGATAAAGAAGATTCAAAGACAGTGAGATGCCAGCTCCTTTCATTCAGTCAGTAGCTTCAAACATTTCTGGTATATGAAAAACATGTTTTTCAATGGCAAAAATCAATGAATATTGTAAATGCACAAACAGTAATATCTCCACATTGCAAGGTGCAATTCTGAAATTTTTTGCTTTTTCCTGCTAATCCTAGCATGATAAAGAAGATTCAAAGAGAGTGAGATGCCAGCTCCTTTCATTCCGTCAGTAGCTTCAAACATTTCTGGTATATGAAAAACATGTTTTTCAATGGCAAAAATCAATGAATATTGTAAATGCACAAACAGTAATATCTCCACATTGCAAGGTGCAATTCTGAAATTTTTTGCTTTTTCCTGCTAATCCTAGCATGATAAAGAAGATTCAAAGAGAGTGAGATGCCAGCTCCTTTCATTCAGTCAGTAGCTTCAAACATTTCTGGACGTTTTTCAATGGCAAAAATCAATGAATATTGTAAATGCACAAACAGTAATATCTCCACATTGCAAGGTGCAATTCTGAAATTTTTTGCTTTTTCCTGCTAATCCTAGCATGATAAAGAAGATTCAAAGAGAGTGAGATGCCAGCTCCTTTCATTCAGTCAGTAGCTTCAAACATTTCTTGTATATGAAAAACATGTTTTTCAATGGCAAAAATCAATGAATATTGTAAATGCACAAACAGCAATATCTCCACATTGCAAGGTGCAATTCTGAAATTTTTTGCTTTTTCCTGCTAATCCTAGCATGATAAAGAAGATTCAAAGAGAGTGAGATGCCAGCTCCTTTCATTCAGTCAGTAGCTTCAAACATTTCTGGACGTTTTTCAATGGCAAAAATCAATGAATATTGTAAATGCACAAACAGTAATATCTCCACATTGCAAGGTGCAATTCTGAAATTTTTTGCTTTTTCCTGTTAATCCTAGCATGATAAAGAAGATTCAAAGAGAGTGAGATGCCAGCTCCTTTCATTCAGTCAGTAGCTTCAAACATTTCTGGTATATGAAAAACATGTTTTTCAATGGCAAAAATCAATGAATATTGTAAATGCACAAACAGTAATATCTCCACATTGCAAGGTGCAATTCTGAAATTTTTTGCTTTTTCCTGCTAATCCTAGCATGATAAAGAAGATTCAAAGAGAGTGAGATGCCAGCTCCTTTCATTCAGTCAGTAGCTTCAAACATTTCTGGTATATGAAAAACATGTTTTTCAATGGCAAAAATCAATGAATATTGTAAATGCACAAACAGTAATATCTCCACATTGCAAGGTGCAATTCTGAAATTTTTTGCTTTTTCCTGCTAATCCAAGCATGATAAAGAAGATTCAAAGAGAGTGAGATGCCAGCTCCTTTCATTCAGTCAGTAGCTTCAAACATTTCTGGTATATGAATAACATGATGTTTTTCAATGGCAAAAATCAATGAATATTGTAAATGCACAAACAGTAATTTCTCCGCATTGCAAGGTGCAATTCTGAAATTTTTTGCTTTTTCCTGCTCCTCTTAGCATGATAAAGAAGATTCAAAGAGAGTGAGATGCCAGCTCCTTTCATTCAGTCAGTAGCTTCAAACATTTCTGGTATATGAATAACATGATGTTTTTCAATGGCAAAAATCAATGAATATTGTAAATGCACAAACAGTAATTTCTCCGCATTGCAAGGTGCAATTCTGAAATTTTTTGCTTTTTCCTGCTCCTCTTAGCATGATAAAGACGATTCAAAGAGAGTGAGATGCCAGCTCCTTTCACTCAGTCAGTAGCTTCAATCATTTCTGGACGTTTTTCAATGGCAAAAATCAATGAATATTGTAAATGCACAAACAGTAATTTCTCCGCATTGCAAGGTGCAATTCTGAAATTTTTTGCTTTTTCCTGCTCCTCTTAGCATGATAAAGAAAATTCAGAGTGAGATGCCAGCTCCTTTCATTCAGTCAGTAGCTTCAATCATTTCTGGACGTTTTTCAATGGCAAAAATCAATGAATATTGTAAATGCACAAACAGTAATTTCTCCGCATTGCAAGGTGCAATTCTGAAATTTTTTGCTTTTTCCTGCTCCTCTTAGCATGATAAAGAAGATTCAAAGAGAGTGAGATGCCAGCTCCTTTCATTCAGTCAGTAGCTTCAAACATTTCTGGTATATGAATAACATGATGTTTTTCAATGGCAAAAATCAATGAATATTGTAAATGCACAAACAGTAATTTCTCCGCATTGCAAGGTGCAATTCTGAAATTTTTTGCTTTTTCCTGCTCCTCTTAGCATGATAAAGAAGATTCAAAGAGAGTGAGATGCCAGCTCCTTTCGTTCAGTCAGTAGCTTCAATCATTTCTGGACGTTTTTCAAAGGCAAAAATCATTGAATATTGTAAATGCACAAACAGTAATTTCTCCGCATTGCAAGGTGCAATTCTGAAATTTTTTACTTTTTCCTGCTCCTCTTAGCATGATAAAGAAGATTCAAAGAGAGTGAGATGCCAGCTCCTTTCATTCAGTCAGTAGCTTCAATCATTTCTGGTATATGAATAACATGATGTTTTTCAATGGCAAAAATCAATGAATATTGTAAATGCACAAACAGTAATTTCTCCGCATTGCAAGGTACAATTCTGAAGTTTTTTGCTTTTTCCTGCTCCTCTTAGCATGATAAAGAAGATTCAAAGAGAGTGAGATGCCAGCTCCTTTCATTCAGTCAGTAGCTTCAATCATTTCTGGACGTTTTTCAATGGCAAAAATCATTGAATATTGTAAATGCACAAACAGTAATTTCTCCGCATTGCAAGGTGCAATTCTGAAATTTTTTACTTTTTCCTGCTCCTCTTAGCATGATAAAGAAGATTCAAAGAGAGTGAGATGCCAGCTCCTTTCATTCAGTCAGTAGCTTCAATCATTTCTGGTATATGAATAACATGATGTTTTTCAATGGCAAAAATCAATGAATATTGTAAATGCACAAACAGTAATTTCTCCGCATTGCAAGGTGCAATTCTGAAATTTTTTGCTTTTTCCTGCTCCTCTTAGCATAACAAAGAAGATTCAAAGAAAGTGAGATGCCAGCTCCTTTCATTCAGTCAGTAGCTTCAATCATTTCTGGACGTTTTTCAATGGCAAACATCAATGAATATTGTAAATGCACAAACAGTAATTTCTTCGCATTGCAAGGTGCAATTCTGAAATTTTTTGCTTTTTCCTGCTCCTCTTAGCATGATAAACAAGATTCAAAGAGAGTGAGATGCCAGCTCCTTTCATTCAGTCAGTAGCTTCAATCATTTCTGGACGTTTTTCAATGGCAAAAATCAATGAATATTGTAAATGCACAAACAGTAATTTCTCCGCATTGCAAGGTGCAATTCTGAAATTTTTTACTTTTTCCTGCTCCTCTTAGCATGATAAAGAAGATTCAAAGAGAGTGAGATGCCAGCTCCTTTCATTCAGTCAGTAGCTTCAAACATTCCTGGTATATGAATAACATAATGTTTTTCAATGGCAAAAATCAATGAATATTGTAAATGCACAAACAGTAATTTCTCCGCATTGCAAGGTGCAATTCTGAAATTTTTTGCTTTTTCCTGCTCCTCTTAGCATGATAAAGAAGATTCAAAGAGAGTGAGATGCCAGCTCCTTTCATTCAGTCAGTAGCTTCAATCATTTCTGGACGTTTTTCAATTGCAAAAATCAATGAATATTGTAAATGCACAAACAGTAATTTCTCCGCATTGCAAGGTGCAATTCTGAAATTTTTTGCTTTTTCCTGCTCCTCTTAGCATGATAAAGAAGATTCAAAGAGAGTGAGATGCCAGCTCCTTTCATTCAGTCAGTAGCTTCAAACATTTCTGGTATATGAATAACATGATGTTTTTCAATGGCAAAAATCAATGAATATTGTAAATGCACAAACAGTAATTTCTCCGCATTGCAAGGTGCAATTCTGAAATTTTTTGCTTTTTCCTGCTCCTCTTAGCATGATAAAGAAGATTCAAAGAGAGTGAGATGCCAGCTCCTTTCGTTCAGTCAGTAGCTTCAATCATTTCTGGACGTTTTTCAAAGGCAAAAATCATTGAATATTGTAAATGCACAAACAGTAATTTCTCCGCATTGCAAGGTGCAATTCTGAAATTTTTTACTTTTTCCTGCTCCTCTTAGCATGATAAAGAAGATTCAAAGAGAGTGAGATGCCAGCTCCTTTCATTCAGTCAGTAGCTTCAATCATTTCTGGTATATGAATAACATGATGTTTTTCAATGGCAAAAATCAATGAATATTGTAAATGCACAAACAGTAATTTCTCCGCATTGCAAGGTGCAATTCTGAAATTTTTTGCTTTTTCCTGCTCCTCTTAGCATGATAAAGAAGATTCAAAGAGAGTGAGATGCCAGCTCCTTTCATTCAGTCAGTAGCTTCAATCATTTCTGGACGTTTTTCAATGGCAAAAATCATTGAATATTGTAAATGCACAAACAGTAATTTCTCCGCATTGCAAGGTGCAATTCTGAAATTTTTTACTTTTTCCTGCTCCTCTTAGCATGATAAAGAAGATTCAAAGAGAGTGAGATGCCAGCTCCTTTCATTCAGTCAGTAGCTTCAATCATTTCTGGTATATGAATAACATGATGTTTTTCAATGGCAAAAATCAATGAATATTGTAAATGCACAAACAGTAATTTCTCCGCATTGCAAGGTGCAATTCTGAAATTTTTTGCTTTTTCCTGCTCCTCTTAGCATGATAAAGAAGATTCAAAGAGAGTGAGATGCCAGCTCCTTTCATTCAGTCAGTAGCTTCAATCATTTCTGGACGTTTTTCAATGGCAAAAATCAATGAATATTGTAAATGCACAAACAGTAATTTCTCCGCATTGCAAGGTGCAATTCTGAAATTTTTTGCTTTTTCCTGCTCCTCTTAGCATGATAAACAAGATTAAAAGAGAGTGAGATGCCAGCTCCTTTCATTCAGTCAGTAGCTTCAATCATTTCTGGACGTTTTTCAATGGCAAAAATCAATGAATATTGTAAATGCACAAACAGTAATTTCTCCGCATTGCAAGGTGCAATTCTGAAATTTTTTGCTTTTTCCTGCTCCTCTTAGCATGATAAAGAAGATTCAAAGAGAGTGAGATGCCAGCTCCTTTCATTCAGTCAGTAGCTTCAAACATTCCTGGTATATGAATAACATGATGTTTTTCAATGGCAAAAATCAATGAATATTGTAAATGCACAAACAGTAATTTCTCCGCATTGCAAGGTGCAATTCTGAAATTTTTTGCTTTTTCCTGCTCCTCTTAGCATGATAAAGAAGATTCAAAGAGAGTGAGATGCCAGCTCCTTTCATTCAGTCAGTAGCTTCAATCATTTCTGGACGTTTTTCAATTGCAAAAATCAATGAATATTGTAAATGCACAAACAGTAATTTCTCCGCATTGCAAGGTGCAACTCTGAAATTTTTTGCTTTTTCCTGCTCCTCTTAGCATGATAAAGAAGATTCAAAGAGAGTGAGATGCCAGCTCCTTTCATTCAGTCAGTAGCTTCAATCATTTCTGGTATATGAATAACGTGATGTTTTTCAATGGCAAAAATCAATGAATATTGTAAATGCACAAACAGTAATTTCTCCGCATTGCAAGGTGCAATTCTGAAATTTTTTGCTTTTTCCTGCTCCTCTTAGCATGATAAAGAAGATTCAAAGAGAGTGAGATGCCAGCTCCTTTCATTCAGTCAGTAGCTTCAAACATTTCTGGTATATGAATAACATGATGTTTTTCAATGGCAAAAATCAATGAATATTGTAAATGCACAAACAGTAATTTCTCCGCATTGCAAGGTGCAATTCTGAAATTTTTTGCTTTTTCCTGCTCCTCTTAGCATGATAAAGAAGATTCAAGGAGAGTGAGATGCCAGCTCCTTTCATTCAGTCAGTAGCTTCAAACATTTCTGGTATATGAATAACATGATGTTTTTCAATGGCAAAAATCAATGAATATTGTAAATGCACAAACAGTAATTTCTCCGCATTGCAAGGTGCAATTCTGAAATTTTTTAGTTTATCCTGCTCCTCTTAGCATGATAAAGAAGATTCAAAGAGAGTGAGATGCCAGCTCCTTTCATTCAGTCAGTAGCTTCAATCATTTCTGGACGTTTTTCAATGGCAAAAATCATTGAATATTGTAAATGCACAAACAGTAATTTCTCCGCATTGCAAGGTGCAATTCTGAAATTTTTTACTTTTTCCTGCTCCTCTTAGCATGATAAAGAAGATTCAAAGAGAGTGAGATGCCAGCTCCTTTCATTCAGTCAGTAGCTTCAATCATTTCTGGTATATGAATAACATGATGTTTTTCAATGGCAAAAATCAATGAATATTGTAAATGCACAAACAGTAATTTCTCCGCATTGCAAGGTGCAATTCTGAGATTTTTTGCTTTTTCCTGCTCCTCTTAGCATGATAAAGAAGATTCAAAGAGAGTGAGATGCCAGCTCCTTTCATTCAGTCAGTAGCTTCAATCATTTCTGGACGTTTTTCAATGGCAAAAATCAATGAATATTCTAAATGCACAAACAGTAATTTCTCCGCATTGCAAGGTGCAATTCTGAAATTTTTTGCTTTTTCCTGCTCCTCTTAGCATGATAAACAAGATTCAAAGAGAGTGAGATGCCAGCTCCTTTCATTCAGTCAGTAGCTTCAATCATTTCTGGACGTTTTTCAATGGCAAAAATCAATGAATATTGTAAATGCACAAACAGTAATTTCTCCGCATTGCAAGGTGCAATTCTGAAATTTTTTGCTTTTTCCTGCTCCTCTTAGCATGATAAAGAAGATTCAAAGAGAGTGAGAAGCCAGCTCCTTTCATTCAGTCAGTAGCTTCAATCATTTCTGGACGTTTTTCAATTGCAAAAATCAATGAATATTGTAAATGCACAAACAGTAATTTCTCCGCATTGCAAGGTGCAATTCTGAAATTTTTTGCTTTTTCCTGCTCCTCTTAGCATGATAAAGAAGATTCAAAGAGAGTGAGATGCCAGCTCCTTTCATTCAGTCAGTAGCTTCAATCATTTCTGGTATATGAATAACATGATGTTTTTCAATGGCAAAAATCAATGAATATTGTAAATGCACAAACAGTAATTTCTCCGCATTGCAAGGTGCAATTCTGAAATTTTTTGCTTTTTCCTGCTCCTCTTAGCATGATAAAGAAGATTCAAAGAGAGTGAGATGCCAGCTCCTTTCATTCAGTCAGTAGCTTCAATCATTTCTGGACGTTTTTCAATGGCAAAAATCAATGAATATTGTAAATGCACAAACAGTAATTTCTCCGCATTGCAAGGTGCAATTCTGAAATTTTTTGCTTTTTCCTGCTCCTCTTAGCATGATAAAGAAGATTCAAAGAGAGTGAGATGCCAGCTCCTTTCATTCAGTCAGTAGCTTCAATCATTTCTGGACGTTTTTCAATGGCAAAAATCAATGAATATTGTAAATGCACAAACAGTAATTTCTCCGCATTGCAAGGTGCAATTCTGAAATTTTTTGCTTTTTCCTGCTCCTCTTAGCATGATAAAAAAGATTCAAAGAGAGTGAGATGCCAGCTCCTTTCATTCAGTCAATAGCTTCAAACATTTCTGGTATATGAATAACATGATGTTTTTCAATGGCAAAAATCAATGAATATTGTAAATGCACAAACAGTAATTTCTCCGCATTGCAAGGTGCAATTCTGAAATTTTTTGCTTTTTCCTGCTCCTCTTAGCATGATAAAGAAGATTCAAAGAGAGTGAGACGCCAGCTCCTTTCGTTCAGTCAGTAGCTTCAATTATTTCTGGACGTTTTTCAATGGCAAAAATCATTGAATATTGTAAATGCACAAACAGTAATTTCTCCGCATTGCAAGGTGCAATTCTGAAATTTTTTACTTTTTCCTGCTCCTCTTAGCATGATAAAGAAGATTCAAAGAGAGTGAGATGCCAGCTCCTTTCATTCAGTCAGTAGCTTCAATCATTTCTGGACGTTTTTCAATGGCAAAAATCAACGAATATTGTAAATGCACAAACAGTAATTTCTCCGCATTGCAAGGTGCAATTCTGAAATTTTTTGCTTTTTCCTGCTCCTCTTAGCATGATAAAGAAGATTCAAAGAGAGTGAGATGCCAGCTCCTTACATTCAGTCAGTAGCTTCAATCATTTCTGGTAAATGAATAACATGATGTTTTTCAATGGCAAAAATCAATGAATTTTGTAAATGCACAAACAGTAATTTCTCCGCATTGCAAGGCGCAATTCTGAAATTTTTTGCTTTTTCCTGCTCCTCTTAGCATGATAAAGAAGATTCAAAGAGAGTGAGATGCCAGCTCCTTTCAATCAGTCAGTAGCTTCAATCATTTCTGGACGTTTTTCAATGGCAAAAATCAATGAATATTGTAAATGCACAAACAGTAATTTCTCCGCATTGCAAGGTGCAATTCTGAAATTTTATGCTTTTTCCTGCTCCTCTTAGCATGATAAAGAAGATTCAAAGAGAGTGAGATGCCAGCTCCTTTCATTCAGTCAGTAGCTTCAATCATTTCTGGACGTTTTTCAATGGCAAAAATCAATGAATATTGTAAATGCACAAACAGTAATTTTTCCGCATTGCAAGGTGCAATTCTGAAATTTTTTGCTTATTCCTGCTCCTCTTAGCATGATAAAGAAGATTCAAAGAGAGTGAGGTGCCAGCTCCTTTCATTCAGTCAGTAGCTTCAAACATTTCTGGTATATGAATAACGTTTTTCAATGGCAAAAATCAATGAATATTGTAAATGCACAAACAGTTATTTCTCCGCATTGCAAGGTGCAATTCTGAAATTTTTTGCTTTTTCCTGCTCCTCTTAGCATGATAAAGAAGATTCAAAGAGAGTGAGATGCCAGCTCCTTTCATTCAGTCAGTAGCTTCAATCATTTCTGGACGTTTTTCAATGGCAAAAATCAATGAATATTGTAAATGCACAAACAGTAATTTCTCCGCATTGCAAGGTGCAATTCTGAAATTTTTTGCTTTTTCCTGCTCCTCTTAGCATGATAAAGAAGATTCAAAGAGAGTGAGATGCCAGCTCCTTTCATTCAGTCAGTAGCTTCAATCATTTCTGGACGTTTTTCAATGGCAAAAATCAATGAATATTGTAAATGCACAAACAGTAATTTCTCCGCATTGCAAGGTGCAATTCTGAAATTTTTTGCTTTTTCCTGCTCCTCTTAGCATGATAAAGAAGATTCAAAGAGAGTGAGATGCCAGCTCCTTTCATTCAGTCAGTAGCTTCAATCATTTCTGGACGTTTTTCAATGGCAAAAATCAATGAATATTGTAAATGCACAAACAGTAATTTCTCCGCATTGCAAGGTGCAATTCTGAAATTTTTGCTTTTTCCTGCTCCTCTTAGCATGATAAAGAAGATTCAAAGAGAGTGAGGTGCCAGCTCCTTTCATTCAGTCAGTAGCTTCAAACATTTCTGGTATATGAATAACATGTTTTTCAATGGCAAAAATCAATGAATATTGTAAATGCACAAACAGTAATTTCTCCGCATTGCAAGGAGCAATTCTGAAATTTTTTGCTTTTTCCTGCTCCTCTTAGCATGATAAAGAAGATTCAAAGAGAGTGAGATGCCAGCTCCTTTCATTCAGTCAGTAGCTTCAATCATTTCTGGACGTTTTTCAATGGCAAAAATCAATGAATATTGTAAATGCACAAACTGTAATTTCTCCGCATTGCAAGGTGCAATTCTGAAATTTTTTGCTTTTTCCTGCTCCTCTTAGCATGATAAAGAAGATTCAAAGAGAGTGAGATGCCAGCTCTTTTCATTCAGTCAGTAGCTTCAATCATTTCTGGACGTTTTTCAATGGCAAAAATCAATGAATATTGTAAATGCACAAACAGTAATTTCTCCGCATTGCAAGGTGCAATTCTGAAATTTTTTGCTTTTTCCTGCTCCTCTTAGCATGATAAAGAAGATTCAAAGAGAGTGAGATGCCAGCTCCTTTCATTCAATCAGTAGCTTCAAACATTTCTGGTATATGAATAACATGATGTTTTTCAATGGCAAAAATCAATGAATATTGTAAATGCACAAACAGTAATTTCTCCGCATTGCAAGGTGCAATTCTGAAATTGTTTGCTTTTTCCTGCTCCTCTTAGCATGATAAAGAAGATTCAAAGAGAGTGAGATGCCAGCTCCTTTCATTCAGTCAGTAGCTTCAATCATTTCTGGACGTTTTTCAATGGCAAAAATCAATGAATATTGTAAATGCACAAACAGTAATTTCTCCGCATTGCAAGGTGCAATTCTGAAATTTTTTGCTTTTTCCTGCTCCTCTTAGCATGATAAAGAAGATTCAAAGAGAGTGAGATGCCAGCTCCTTACATTCAGTCAGTAGCTTCAATCATTTCTGGTAAATGAATAACATGATGTTTTTCAATGGCAAAAATCAATGAATATTGTAAATGCACAAACAGTAATTTTTCCGCATTGCAAGGTGCAATTCTGAAATTTTTTGCTTATTCCTGCTCCTCTTAGCATGATAAAGAAGATTCAAAGAGAGTGAGGTGCCAGCTCCTTTCATTCAGTCAGTAGCTTCAAACATTTCTGGTATATGAATAACGTTTTTCAATGGCAAAAATCAATGAATATTGTAAATGCACAAACAGTTATTTCTCCGCATTGCAAGGTGCAATTCTGAAATTTTTTGCTTTTTCCTGCTCCTCTTAGCATGATAAAGAAGATTCAAAGAGAGTGAGATGCCAGCTCCTTTCATTCAGTCAGTAGCTTCAATCATTTCTGGACGTTTTTCAATGGCAAAAATCAATGAATATTGTAAATGCACAAACAGTAATTTCTCCGCATTGCAAGGTGCAATTCTGAAATTTTTTGCTTTTTCCTGCTCCTCTTAGCATGATAAAGAAGATTCAAAGAGAGTGAGATGCCAGCTCCTTTCATTCAGTCAGTAGCTTCAATCATTTCTGGACGTTTTTCAATGGCAAAAATCAATGAATATTATAAATGCACAAACAGTAATTTCTCCGCATTGCAAGGTGCAATTCTGAAATTTTTTGCTTTTTCCTGCTCCTCTTAGCATGATAAAGAAGATTCAAAGAGAGTGAGATGCCAGCTCCTTTCATTCAGTCAGTAGCTTCAATCATTTCTGGACGTTTTTCAATGGCAAAAATCAATGAATATTGTAAATGCACAAACAGTAATTTCTCCGCATTGCAAGGTGCAATTCTGAAATTTTTGCTTTTTCCTGCTCCTCTTAGCATGATAAAGAAGATTCAAAGAGAGTGAGGTTCCAGCTCCTTTCATTCAGTCAGTAGCTTCAAACATTTCTGGTATATGAATAACATGTTTTTCAATGGCAAAAATCAATGAATATTGTAATTGCACAAACAGTAATTTCTCCGCATTGCAAGGAGCAATTCTGAAATTTTTTGCTTTTTCCTGCTCCTCTTAGCATGATAAAGAAGATTCAAAGAGAGTGAGATGCCAGCTCCTTTCATTCAGTCAGTAGCTTCAATCATTTCTGGACGTTTTTCAATGGCAAAAATCAATGAATATTGTAAATGCACAAACTGTAATTTCTCCGCATTGCAAGGTGCAATTCTGAAATTTTTTGCTTTTTCCTGCTCCTCTTAGCATGATAAAGAAGATTCAAAGAGAGTGAGATGCCAGCTCTTTTCATTCAGTCAGTAGCTTCAATCATTTCTGGACGTTTTTCAATGGCAAAAATCAATGAATATTGTAAATGCACAAACAGTAATTTCTCCGCATTGCAAGGTGCAATTCTGAAATTTTTTGCTTTTTCCTGCTCCTCTTAGCATGATAAAGAAGATTCAAAGAGAGTGAGGTGCCAGCTCCTTTCATTCAGTCAGTAGCTTCAAACATTTCTGGTATATGAATAACATGTTTTTCAATGGCAAAAATCAATGAATATTGTAAATGCACAAACTGTAATTTCTCCGCATTGCAAGGTGCAATTCTGAAATTTTTTGCTTTTTCCTGCTCCTCTTAGCATGATAAAGAAAATTCAAAGAGAGTGAGATGCCAGCTCCTTTCATTCAGTCAGTAGCTTCAATCATTTCTGGATGTTTTTCAATGGCAAAAATCAATGAATATTGTAAATGCACAAACAGTAATTTCTCCGCATTGCAAGGTGCAATTCTGAAATTTTTTGCTTTTTCCTGCTCCTCTTAGCATGATAAAGAAGATTCAAAGAGAGTGAGATGCCAGCTCCTTTCATTCAGTCAGTAGCTTCAATCATTTCTGGACGTTTTTCAATGGCAAAAATCAATGAATATTGTAAATGCACAAACTGTAATTTCTCCGCATTGTAAGGTGCAATTCTGAAATTTTTTGCTTTTTCCTGCTCCTCTTAGCATGATAAAGAAGATTCAAAGAGAGTGAGATGCCAGCTCCTTTCATTCAGTCAGTAGCTTCAATCATTTCTGGACGTTTTTCAATGGCAAAAATCAATGAATATTGTAAATGCACAAACAGTAATTTCTCCGCATTGCAAGGTGCAATTCTGAAATTTTTTGCTTTTTCCTGCTCCTCTTAGCATGATAAAGAAGATTCAAAGAGAGTGAGATGCCAGCTCCTTTCATTCAGTCAGTAGCTTCAATCATTTCTGGACGTTTTTCAATGGCAAAAATCAATGAATATTGTAAATGCACAAACTGTAATTTCTCCGCATTGTAAGGTGCAATTCTGAAATTTTTTGCTTTTTCCTGCTCCTCTTAGCATGATAAAGAAGATTCAAAGAGAGTGAGATGCCAGCTCCTTTCATTCAGTCAGTAGCTTCAATCATTTCTGGACGTTTTTCAATGGCAAAAATCAATGAATATTGTAAATGCACAAACAGTAATTTCTCCGCATTGCAAGGTGCAATTCTGAAATTTTTTGCTTTTTCCTGCTCCCCTTAGCATGATAAAGAAGATTCAAAGAGAGTGAGATGCCAGCTCCTTTCATTCAGTCAGTAGCTTCAATCATTTCTGGACGTTTTTCAATGGCAAAAATCAATGAATATTGTAAATGCACAAACAGAAATTTCTCCGCATTGCAAGGTGCAATTCTGAAATTTTTTGCTTTTTCCTGCTCCTCTTAGCATGATAAAGAAGATTCAAAGAGAGTGAGATGCCAGCTCCTTTCATTCAGTCAGTAGCTTCAAACATTTCTGGTATATGAATAACATGATGTTTTTCAATGGCAAAAATCAATGAATATTGTAAATGCACAAACAGTAATTTCTCCGCATTGCAAGGTGCAATTCTGAAATTTTTTGCTTTTTCCTGCTCCTCTTAGCATGAGAAAGAAGATTCAAAGAGAGTGAGATGCCAGCTCCTTTCGTTCAGTCAGTAGCTTCAATCATTTCTGGACGTTTTTCAATGGCAAAAATCATTGAATATTGTAAATGCACAAACAGTAATTTCTCCGCATTGCAAGGTGCAATTCTGAAATTTTTTACATTTTCCTGCTCCTCTTAGCATGATAAAGAAGATTCAAAGAGAGTGAGATGCCAGCTCCTTTCATTCAGTCAGTAGCTTCAATCATTTCTGGTATATGAATAACATGATGTTTTTCAATGGCAAAAATCAATGAATATTGTAAATGCACAAACAGTAATTTCTCCGCATTGCAAGGTGCAATTCTGAAATTTTTTGCTTTTTCCTGCTCCTCTTAGCATGATAAAGAAGATTCAAAGAGAGTGAGATGCCAGCTCCTTTCATTCAGTCAGTAGCTTCAATCATTTCTGGACGTTTTTCAATGGCAAAAATCAATGAATATTGTAAATGCACAAACAGTAATTTCTCCGCATTGCAAGGTGCAATTCTGAAATTTTTTGCTTTTTCCTGCTCCTCTTAGCATGATAAAGAAGATTCAAAGAGAGTGAGGTGCCAGCTCCTTTCATTCAGTCAGTAGCTTCAAACATTTCTGGTATATGAATAACATGTTTTTCAATGGCAAAAATCAATGAATATTGTAAATGCACAAACAGTAATTTCTCCGCATTGCAAGGAGCAATTCTGAATTTTTTTGCTTTTTCCTGCTCCTCTTAGCATGATAAAGAAGATTCAAAGAGAGTGAGATGCCAGCTCCTTTCATTCAGTCAGTAGCTTCAATCATTTCTGGACGTTTTTCAATGGCAAAAATCAATGAATATTGTAAATGCACAAACTGTAATTTCTCCGCATTGCAAGGTGCAATTCTGAAATTTTTTGCTTTTTCCTGCTCCTCTTAGCATGATAAAGAAGATTCAAAGAGAGTGAGATGCCAGCTCCTTTCATTCAGTCAGTAGCTTCAATCATTTCTGGATGTTTTTCAATGGCAAAAATCAATGAATATTGTAAATGCACAAACTGTAATTTCTCCGCATTGCAAGGTGCAATTCTGAAATTTTTTGCTTTATCCTGCTCCTCTTAGCATGATAAAGAAGATTCAAAGAGAGTGAGGTGCCAGCTCCTTTCATTCAGTCAGTAGCTTCAAACATTTCTGGTATATGAATAACATGTTTTTCAATGGCAAAAATCAATGAATATTGTAAATGCACAAACAGTAATTTCTCCGCATTGCAAGGTGCAATTCTGAAATTTTTTGCTTTTTCCTGCTCCTCTTAGCATGATAAAGAAAATTCAAAGAGAGTGAGATGCCAGCTCCTTTCATTCAGTCAGTAGCTTCAATCATTTCTGGACGTTTTTCAATGGCAAAAATCAATGAATATTGTAAATGCACAAACAGTAATTTCTCCGCATTGCAAGGTGCAATTCTGAAATTTTTTGCTTTTTCCTGCTCCTCTTAGCATGATAAAGAAGATTCAAAGAGAGTGAGATGCCAGCTCCTTTCATTCAGTCAGTAGCTTCAATCATTTCTGGACGTTTTTCAATGGCAAAAATCAATGAATATTGTAAATGCACAAACTGTAATTTCTCCGCATTGTAAGGTGCAATTCTGAAATTTTTTGCTTTTTCCTGCTCCTCTTAGCATGATAAAGAAGATTCAAAGAGAGTGAGATGCCAGCTCCTTTCATTCAGTCAGTAGCTTCAATCATTTCTGGACGTTTTTCAATGGCAAAAATCAATGAATATTGTAAATGCACAAACTGTAATTTCTCCGCATTGTAAGGTGCAATTCTGAAATTTTTTGCTTTTTCCTGCTCCTCTTAGCATGATAAAGAAGATTCAAAGAGAGTGAGATGCCAGCTCCTTTCATTCAGTCAGTAGCTTCAATCATTTCTGGACGTTTTTCAATGGCAAAAATCAATGAATATTGTAAATGCACAAACAGTAATTTCTCCGCATTGCAAGGTGCAATTCTGAAATTTTTTGCTTTTTCCTGCTCCTCTTAGCATGATAAAGAAGATTCAAAGAGAGTGAGATGCCAGCTCCTTTCATTCAGTCAGTAGCTTCAATCATTTCTGGACGTTTTTCAATGGCAAAAATCAATGAATATTGTAAATGCACAAACAGTAATTTCTCCGCATTGCAAGGTGCAATTCTGAAATTTTTTGCTTTTTCCTGCTCCTCTTAGCATGATAAAGAAGATTCAAAGAGAGTGAGGTGCCAGCTCCTTTCATTCAGTCAGTAGCTTCAAACATTTCTGGTATATGAATAACATGTTTTTCAATGGCAAAAATCAATGAATATTGTAAATGCACAAACTGTAATTTCTCCGCATTGCAAGGTGCAATTCTGAAATTTTTTGCTTTTTCCTGCTCCTCTTAGCATGATAAAGAAAATTCAAAGAGAGTGAGATGCCAGCTCCTTTCATTCAGTCAGTAGCTTCAATCATTTCTGGACGTTTTTCAATGGCAAAAATCAATGAATATTGTAAATGCACAAACAGTAATTTCTCCGCATTGCAAGGTGCAATTCTGAAATTTTTTGCTTTTTCCTGCTCCTCTTAGCATGATAAAGAAGATTCAAAGAGAGTGAGATGCCAGCTCCTTTCATTCAGTCAGTAGCTTCAATCATTTCTGGACGTTTTTCAATGGCAAAAATCAATGAATATTGTAAATGCACAAACTGTAATTTCTCCGCATTGTAAGGTGCAATTCTGAAATTTTTTGCTTTTTCCTGCTCCTCTTAGCATGATAAAGAAGATTCAAAGAGAGTGAGATGCCAGCTCCTTTCATTCAGTCAGTAGCTTCAATCATTTCTGGACGTTTTTCAATGGCAAAAATCAATGAATATTGTAAATGCACAAACAGTAATTTCTCCGCATTGCAAGGTGCAATTCTGAAATTTTTTGCTTTTTCCTGCTCCTCTTAGCATGATAAAGAAGATTCAAAGAGAGTGAGATGCCAGCTCCTTTCATTCAGTCAGTAGCTTCAATCATTTCTGGACGTTTTTCAATGGCAAAAATCAATGAATATTGTAAATGCACAAACTGTAATTTCTCCGCATTGTAAGGTGCAATTCTGAAATTTTTTGCTTTTTCCTGCTCCTCTTAGCATGATAAAGAAGATTCAAAGAGAGTGAGATGCCAGCTCCTTTCATTCAGTCAGTAGCTTCAATCATTTCTGGACGTTTTTCAATGGCAAAAATCAATGAATATTGTAAATGCACAAACAGTAATTTCTCCGCATTGCAAGGTGCAATTCTGAAATTTTTTGCTTTTTCCTGCTCCCCTTAGCATGATAAAGAAGATTCAAAGAGAGTGAGATGCCAGCTCCTTTCATTCAGTCAGTAGCTTCAATCATTTCTGGACGTTTTTCAATGGCAAAAATCAATGAATATTGTAAATGCACAAACAGAAATTTCTCCGCATTGCAAGGTGCAATTCTGAAATTTTTTGCTTTTTCCTGCTCCTCTTAGCATGATAAAGAAGATTCAAAGAGAGTGAGATGCCAGCTCCTTTCATTCAGTCAGTAGCTTCAAACATTTCTGGTATATGAATAACATGATGTTTTTCAATGGCAAAAATCAATGAATATTGTAAATGCACAAACAGTAATTTCTCCGCATTGCAAGGTGCAATTCTGAAATTTTTTGCTTTTTCCTGCTCCTCTTAGCATGAGAAAGAAGATTCAAAGAGAGTGAGATGCCAGCTCCTTTCGTTCAGTCAGTAGCTTCAATCATTTCTGGACGTTTTTCAATGGCAAAAATCATTGAATATTGTAAATGCACAAACAGTAATTTCTCCGCATTGCAAGGTGCAATTCTGAAATTTTTTACATTTTCCTGCTCCTCTTAGCATGATAAAGAAGATTCAAAGAGAGTGAGATGCCAGCTCCTTTCATTCAGTCAGTAGCTTCAATCATTTCTGGTATATGAATAACATGATGTTTTTCAATGGCAAAAATCAATGAATATTGTAAATGCACAAACAGTAATTTCTCCGCATTGCAAGGTGCAATTCTGAAATTTTTTGCTTTTTCCTGCTCCTCTTAGCATGATAAAGAAGATTCAAAGAGAGTGAGATGCCAGCTCCTTTCATTCAGTCAGTAGCTTCAATCATTTCTGGACGTTTTTCAATGGCAAAAATCAATGAATATTGTAAATGCACAAACAGTAATTTCTCCGCATTGCAAGGTGCAATTCTGAAATTTTTTGCTTTTTCCTGCTCCTCTTAGCATGATAAAGAAGATTCAAAGAGAGTGAGGTGCCAGCTCCTTTCATTCAGTCAGTAGCTTCAAACATTTCTGGTATATGAATAACATGTTTTTCAATGGCAAAAATCAATGAATATTGTAAATGCACAAACAGTAATTTCTCCGCATTGCAAGGAGCAATTCTGAATTTTTTTGCTTTTTCCTGCTCCTCTTAGCATGATAAAGAAGATTCAAAGAGAGTGAGATGCCAGCTCCTTTCATTCAGTCAGTAGCTTCAATCATTTCTGGACGTTTTTCAATGGCAAAAATCAATGAATATTGTAAATGCACAAACTGTAATTTCTCCGCATTGCAAGGTGCAATTCTGAAATTTTTTGCTTTTTCCTGCTCCTCTTAGCATGATAAAGAAGATTCAAAGAGAGTGAGATGCCAGCTCCTTTCATTCAGTCAGTAGCTTCAATCTTTTCTGGACGTTTTTCAATGGCAAAAATCAATGAATATTGTAAATGCACAAACTGTAATTTCTCCGCATTGCAAGGTGCAATTCTGAAATTTTTTGCTTTATCCTGCTCCTCTTAGCATGATAAAGAAGATTCAAAGAGAGTGAGGTGCCAGCTCCTTTCATTCAGTCAGTAGCTTCAAACATTTCTGGTATATGAATAACATGTTTTTCAATGGCAAAAATCAATGAATATTGTAAATGCACAAACAGTAATTTCTCCGCATTGCAAGGTGCAATTCTGAAATTTTTTGCTTTTTCCTGCTCCTCTTAGCATGATAAAGAAAATTCAAAGAGAGTGAGATGCCAGCTCCTTTCATTCAGTCAGTAGCTTCAATCATTTCTGGACGTTTTTCAATGGCAAAAATCAATGAATATTGTAAATGCACAAACAGTAATTTCTCCGCATTGCAAGGTGCAATTCTGAAATTTTTTGCTTTTTCCTGCTCCTCTTAGCATGATAAAGAAGATTCAAAGAGAGTGAGATGCCAGCTCCTTTCATTCAGTCAGTAGCTTCAATCATTTCTGGACGTTTTTCAATGGCAAAAATCAATGAATATTGTAAATGCACAAACTGTAATTTCTCCGCATTGTAAGGTGCAATTCTGAAATTTTTTGCTTTTTCCTGCTCCTCTTAGCATGATAAAGAAGATTCAAAGAGAGTGAGATGCCAGCTCCTTTCATTCAGTCAGTAGCTTCAATCATTTCTGGACGTTTTTCAATGGCAAAAATCAATGAATATTGTAAATGCACAAACTGTAATTTCTCCGCATTGTAAGGTGCAATTCTGAAATTTTTTGCTTTTTCCTGCTCCTCTTAGCATGATAAAGAAGATTCAAAGAGAGTGAGATGCCAGCTCCTTTCATTCAGTCAGTAGCTTCAATCATTTCTGGACGTTTTTCAATGGCAAAAATCAATGAATATTGTAAATGCACAAACAGTAATTTCTCCGCATTGCAAGGTGCAATTCTGAAATTTTTTGCTTTTTCCTGCTCCTCTTAGCATGATAAAGAAGATTCAAATAGAGTGAGATGCCAGCTCCTTTCATTCAGTCAGTAGCTTCAAACATTTCTGGTATATGAATAACATGATGTTTTTCAATGGCAAAAATCAATGAATATTGTAAATGCACAAACAGTAATTTCTCCGCATTGCAAGGTGCAATTCTGAAATTTTTTGCTTTTTCCTGCTCCTCTTAGCATGATAAAGAAGATTCAAAGAGAGTGAGATGCCAGCTCCTTTCATTCAGTCAGTAGCTTCAAACATTTCTGGTATATGAATAACATGATGTTTTTCAATGGCAAAAATCAATGAATATTGTAAATGCACAAACAGTAATTTCTCCGCATTGCAAGGTGCAAGTCTGAAATTTTTTGCTTTTTCCTGCTCCTCTTAGCATGATAAAGAAGATTCAAAGAGAGTGAGATGCCAGCTACTTTCATTCAGTCAGTAGCTTCAATCATTTCTGGACGTTTTTCAATGGTAAAAATCAATGAATATTGTAAATGCACAAACAGTAATTTCTCCGCATTGCAAGGTGCAATTCTGAAATTTTTTGCTTTTTCCCGCTCCTCTTAGCATGATAAAGAAGATTCAAAGAGAGTGAGATGCCAGCTCCTTTCATTCAGTCAGTAGCTTCAATCATTTCTGGACGTTTTTCAATGGCAAAAATCAATGAATATTGTAAATGCACAAACAGTAATTTCTCCGCATTGCAAGGTGCAATTCTGAAATTTTTTGCTTTTTCCTGCTCCTCTTAGCATGATAAAGAAGATTCAAAGAGAGTGAGATGCCAGCTCCTTTCATTCAGTCAGTAGCTTCAATCATTTCTGGTAAATGAATAACATGATGTTTTTCAATGGCAAAAATCAATGAATTTTGTAAATGCACAAACAGTAATTTCTCCGCATTGCAAGGCGCAATTCTGAAATTGTTTGCTTTTTCCTGCTCCTCTTAGCATGATAAAGAAGATTCAAAGAGAGTGAGATGCCAGCTCCTTTCATTCAGTCAGTAGCTTCAATCATTTCTGGACGTTTTTCAATGGCAAAAATCAATGAATATTGTAAATGCACAAACAGTAATTTCTCCGCATTGCAAGGTGCAATTCTGAAATTTTTTGCTTTTTCCTGCTCCTCTTAGCATGATAAAGAAGATTCAAAGTGAGTGAGATGCCAGCTCCTTTCATTCAGTCAGTAGCTTCAATCATTTCTGGTATATGAATAACATGATGTTTTTCAATGGCAAAAATCAATGAATATTGTAAATGCACAAACAGTAATTTCTCCGCATTGCAAGGTGCAATTCTGAAATTTTTTGCTTTTTCCTGCTCCTCTTAGCATGATAAAGAAGATTCAAAGAGAGTGAGATGCCAGCTCCTTTCATTCAGTCAGTAGCTTCAATCATTTCTGGACGTTTTTCAATGGCAAAAATCAATGAATATTGTAAATGCACAAACAGTAATTTCTCCGCATTGCAAGGTGCAATTCTGAAATTTTTTGCTTTTTCCTGCTCCTCTTAGCATGATAAAGAAGATTCAAAGAGAGTGAGGTGCCAGCTCCTTTCATTCAGTCAGTAGCTTCAAACATTTCTGGTATATGAATAACATGTTTTTCAATGGCAAAAATCAATGAATATTGTAAATGCACAAACAGTAATTTCTCCGCATTGCAAGGAGCAATTCTGAATTTTTTTGCTTTTTCCTGCTCCTCTTAGCATGATAAAGAAGATTCAAAGAGAGTGAGATGCCAGCTCCTTTCATTCAGTCAGTAGCTTCAATCATTTCTGGACGTTTTTCAATGGCAAAAATCAATGAATATTGTAAATGCACAAACTGTAATTTCTCCGCATTGTAAGGTGCAATTCTGAAATTTTTTGCTTTTTCCTGCTCCTCTTAGCATGATAAAGAAGATTCAAAGAGAGTGAGATGCCAGCTCCTTTCATTCAGTCAGTAGCTTCAATCATTTCTGGACGTTTTTCAATGGCAAAAATCAATGAATATTGTAAATGCACAAACAGTAATTTCTCCGCATTGCAAGGTGCAATTCTGAAATTTTTTGCTTTTTCCTGCTCCTCTTAGCATGATAAAGAAGATTCAAATAGAGTGAGATGCCAGCTCCTTTCATTCAGTCAGTAGCTTCAAACATTTCTGGTATATGAATAACATGATGTTTTTCAATGGCAAAAATCAATGAATATTGTAAATGCACAAACAGTAATTTCTCCGCATTGCAAGGTGCAATTCTGAAATTTTTTGCTTTTTCCTGCTCCTCTTAGCATGATAAAGAAGATTCAAAGAGAGTGAGATGCCAGCTCCTTTCATTCAGTCAGTAGCTTCAAACATTTCTGGTATATGAATAACATGATGTTTTTCAATGGCAAAAATCAATGAATATTGTAAATGCACAAACAGTAATTTCTCCGCATTGCAAGGTGCAAGTCTGAAATTTTTTGCTTTTTCCTGCTCCTCTTAGCATGATAAAGAAGATTCAAAGAGAGTGAGATGCCAGCTACTTTCATTCAGTCAGTAGCTTCAATCATTTCTGGACGTTTTTCAATGGTAAAAATCAATGAATATTGTAAATGCACAAACAGTAATTTCTCCGCATTGCAAGGTGCAATTCTGAAATTTTTTGCTTTTTCCCGCTCCTCTTAGCATGATAAAGAAGATTCAAAGAGAGTGAGATGCCAGCTCCTTTCATTCAGTCAGTAGCTTCAATCATTTCTGGACGTTTTTCAATGGCAAAAATCAATGAATATTGTAAATGCACAAACAGTAATTTCTCCGCATTGCAAGGTGCAATTCTGAAATTTTTTGCTTTTTCCTGCTCCTCTTAGCATGATAAAGAAGATTCAAAGAGAGTGAGATGCCAGCTCCTTTCATTCAGTCAGTAGCTTCAATCATTTCTGGTAAATGAATAACATGATGTTTTTCAATGGCAAAAATCAATGAATTTTGTAAATGCACAAACAGTAATTTCTCCGCATTGCAAGGCGCAATTCTGAAATTGTTTGCTTTTTCCTGCTCCTCTTAGCATGATAAAGAAGATTCAAAGAGAGTGAGATGCCAGCTCCTTTCATTCAGTCAGTAGCTTCAATCATTTCTGGACGTTTTTCAATGGCAAAAATCAATGAATATTGTAAATGCACAAACAGTAATTTCTCCGCATTGCAAGGTGCAATTCTGAAATTTTTTGCTTTTTCCTGCTCCTCTTAGCATGATAAAGAAGATTCAAAGTGAGTGAGATGCCAGCTCCTTTCATTCAGTCAGTAGCTTCAATCATTTCTGGTATATGAATAACATGATGTTTTTCAATGGCAAAAATCAATGAATATTGTAAATGCACAAACAGTAATTTCTCCGCATTGCAAGGTGCAATTCTGAAATTTTTTGCTTTTTCCTGCTCCTCTTAGCATGATAAAGAAGATTCAAAGAGAGTGAGATGCCAGCTCCTTTCATTCAGTCAGTAGCTTCAATCATTTCTGGACGTTTTTCAATGGCAAAAATCAATGAATATTGTAAATGCACAAACAGTAATTTCTCCGCATTGCAAGGTGCAATTCTGAAATTTTTTGCTTTTTCCTGCTCCTCTTAGCATGATAAAGAAGATTCAAAGAGAGTGAGGTGCCAGCTCCTTTCATTCAGTCAGTAGCTTCAAACATTTCTGGTATATGAATAACATGTTTTTCAATGGCAAAAATCAATGAATATTGTAAATGCACAAACAGTAATTTCTCCGCATTGCAAGGAGCAATTCTGAATTTTTTTGCTTTTTCCTGCTCCTCTTAGCATGATAAAGAAGATTCAAAGAGAGTGAGATGCCAGCTCCTTTCATTCAGTCAGTAGCTTCAATCATTTCTGGACGTTTTTCAATGGCAAAAATCAATGAATATTGTAAATGCACAAACTGTAATTTCTCCGCATTGCAAGGTGCAATTCTGAAATTTTTTGCTTTTTCCTGCTCCTCTTAGCATGATAAAGAAGATTCAAAGAGAGTGAGATGCCAGCTCCTTTCATTCAGTCAGTAGCTTCAATCATTTCTGGATGTTTTTCAATGGCAAAAATCAATGAATATTGTAAATGCACAAACAGTAATTTCTCCGCATTGCAAGGTGCAATTCTGAAATTTTTTGCTTTTTCCTGCTCCTCTTAGCATGATAAAGAAGATTCAAAGAGAGTGAGATGCCAGCT
Organism: Phyllobates terribilis; assembly: GCF_046119375.1. NCBI lineage: Eukaryota > Metazoa > Chordata > Amphibia > Anura > Dendrobatidae > Phyllobates > Phyllobates terribilis. The sequence continues at coordinate 81,848 of NW_027364396.1, forward strand.
CCTTTCATTCAGTCAGTAGCTTCAATCATTTCTGGACGTTTTTCAATGGCAAAAATCAATGAATATTGTAAATGCACAAACTGTAATTTCTCCGCATTGTAAGGTGCAATTCTGAAATTTTTTGCTTTTTCCTGCTCCTCTTAGCATGATAAAGAAGATTCAAAGAGAGTGAGATGCCAGCTCCTTTCATTCAGTCAGTAGCTTCAATCATTTCTGGACGTTTTTCAATGGCAAAAATCAATGAATATTGTAAATGCACAAACTGTAATTTCTCCGCATTGTAAGGTGCAATTCTGAAATTTTTTGCTTTTTCCTGCTCCTCTTAGCATGATAAAGAAGATTCAAAGAGAGTGAGATGCCAGCTCCTTTCATTCAGTCAGTAGCTTCAATCATTTCTGGACGTTTTTCAATGGCAAAAATCAATGAATATTGTAAATGCACAAACAGTAATTTCTCCGCATTGCAAGGTGCAATTCTGAAATTTTTTGCTTTTTCCTGCTCCTCTTAGCATGATAAAGAAGATTCAAAGAGAGTGAGATGCCAGCTCCTTTCATTCAGTCAGTAGCTTCAATCATTTCTGGACGTTTTTCAATGGCAAAAATCAATGAATATTGTAAATGCACAAACAGTAATTTCTCCGCATTGCAAGGTGCAATTCTGAAATTTTTTGCTTTTTCCTGCTCCTCTTAGCATGATAAAGAAGATTCAAAGAGAGTGAGGTGCCAGCTCCTTTCATTCAGTCAGTAGCTTCAAACATTTCTGGTATATGAATAACATGTTTTTCAATGGCAAAAATCAATGAATATTGTAAATGCACAAACTGTAATTTCTCCGCATTGCAAGGTGCAATTCTGAAATTTTTTGCTTTTTCCTGCTCCTCTTAGCATGATAAAGAAAATTCAAAGAGAGTGAGATGCCAGCTCCTTTCATTCAGTCAGTAGCTTCAATCATTTCTGGACGTTTTTCAATGGCAAAAATCAATGAATATTGTAAATGCACAAACAGTAATTTCTCCGCATTGCAAGGTGCAATTCTGAAATTTTTTGCTTTTTCCTGCTCCTCTTAGCATGATAAAGAAGATTCAAAGAGAGTGAGATGCCAGCTCCTTTCATTCAGTCAGTAGCTTCAATCATTTCTGGACGTTTTTCAATGGCAAAAATCAATGAATATTGTAAATGCACAAACTGTAATTTCTCCGCATTGTAAGGTGCAATTCTGAAATTTTTTGCTTTTTCCTGCTCCTCTTAGCATGATAAAGAAGATTCAAAGAGAGTGAGATGCCAGCTCCTTTCATTCAGTCAGTAGCTTCAATCATTTCTGGACGTTTTTCAATGGCAAAAATCAATGAATATTGTAAATGCACAAACAGTAATTTCTCCGCATTGCAAGGTGCAATTCTGAAATTTTTTGCTTTTTCCTGCTCCTCTTAGCATGATAAAGAAGATTCAAAGAGAGTGAGATGCCAGCTCCTTTCATTCAGTCAGTAGCTTCAATCATTTCTGGACGTTTTTCAATGGCAAAAATCAATGAATATTGTAAATGCACAAACTGTAATTTCTCCGCATTGTAAGGTGCAATTCTGAAATTTTTTGCTTTTTCCTGCTCCTCTTAGCATGATAAAGAAGATTCAAAGAGAGTGAGATGCCAGCTCCTTTCATTCAGTCAGTAGCTTCAATCATTTCTGGACGTTTTTCAATGGCAAAAATCAATGAATATTGTAAATGCACAAACAGTAATTTCTCCGCATTGCAAGGTGCAATTCTGAAATTTTTTGCTTTTTCCTGCTCCCCTTAGCATGATAAAGAAGATTCAAAGAGAGTGAGATGCCAGCTCCTTTCATTCAGTCAGTAGCTTCAATCATTTCTGGACGTTTTTCAATGGCAAAAATCAATGAATATTGTAAATGCACAAACAGAAATTTCTCCGCATTGCAAGGTGCAATTCTGAAATTTTTTGCTTTTTCCTGCTCCTCTTAGCATGATAAAGAAGATTCAAAGAGAGTGAGATGCCAGCTCCTTTCATTCAGTCAGTAGCTTCAAACATTTCTGGTATATGAATAACATGATGTTTTTCAATGGCAAAAATCAATGAATATTGTAAATGCACAAACAGTAATTTCTCCGCATTGCAAGGTGCAATTCTGAAATTTTTTGCTTTTTCCTGCTCCTCTTAGCATGAGAAAGAAGATTCAAAGAGAGTGAGATGCCAGCTCCTTTCGTTCAGTCAGTAGCTTCAATCATTTCTGGACGTTTTTCAATGGCAAAAATCATTGAATATTGTAAATGCACAAACAGTAATTTCTCCGCATTGCAAGGTGCAATTCTGAAATTTTTTACATTTTCCTGCTCCTCTTAGCATGATAAAGAAGATTCAAAGAGAGTGAGATGCCAGCTCCTTTCATTCAGTCAGTAGCTTCAATCATTTCTGGTATATGAATAACATGATGTTTTTCAATGGCAAAAATCAATGAATATTGTAAATGCACAAACAGTAATTTCTCCGCATTGCAAGGTGCAATTCTGAAATTTTTTGCTTTTTCCTGCTCCTCTTAGCATGATAAAGAAGATTCAAAGAGAGTGAGATGCCAGCTCCTTTCATTCAGTCAGTAGCTTCAATCATTTCTGGACGTTTTTCAATGGCAAAAATCAATGAATATTGTAAATGCACAAACAGTAATTTCTCCGCATTGCAAGGTGCAATTCTGAAATTTTTTGCTTTTTCCTGCTCCTCTTAGCATGATAAAGAAGATTCAAAGAGAGTGAGGTGCCAGCTCCTTTCATTCAGTCAGTAGCTTCAAACATTTCTGGTATATGAATAACATGTTTTTCAATGGCAAAAATCAATGAATATTGTAAATGCACAAACAGTAATTTCTCCGCATTGCAAGGAGCAATTCTGAATTTTTTTGCTTTTTCCTGCTCCTCTTAGCATGATAAAGAAGATTCAAAGAGAGTGAGATGCCAGCTCCTTTCATTCAGTCAGTAGCTTCAATCATTTCTGGACGTTTTTCAATGGCAAAAATCAATGAATATTGTAAATGCACAAACTGTAATTTCTCCGCATTGCAAGGTGCAATTCTGAAATTTTTTGCTTTTTCCTGCTCCTCTTAGCATGATAAAGAAGATTCAAAGAGAGTGAGATGCCAGCTCCTTTCATTCAGTCAGTAGCTTCAATCTTTTCTGGACGTTTTTCAATGGCAAAAATCAATGAATATTGTAAATGCACAAACTGTAATTTCTCCGCATTGCAAGGTGCAATTCTGAAATTTTTTGCTTTATCCTGCTCCTCTTAGCATGATAAAGAAGATTCAAAGAGAGTGAGGTGCCAGCTCCTTTCATTCAGTCAGTAGCTTCAAACATTTCTGGTATATGAATAACATGTTTTTCAATGGCAAAAATCAATGAATATTGTAAATGCACAAACAGTAATTTCTCCGCATTGCAAGGTGCAATTCTGAAATTTTTTGCTTTTTCCTGCTCCTCTTAGCATGATAAAGAAAATTCAAAGAGAGTGAGATGCCAGCTCCTTTCATTCAGTCAGTAGCTTCAATCATTTCTGGACGTTTTTCAATGGCAAAAATCAATGAATATTGTAAATGCACAAACAGTAATTTCTCCGCATTGCAAGGTGCAATTCTGAAATTTTTTGCTTTTTCCTGCTCCTCTTAGCATGATAAAGAAGATTCAAAGAGAGTGAGATGCCAGCTCCTTTCATTCAGTCAGTAGCTTCAATCATTTCTGGACGTTTTTCAATGGCAAAAATCAATGAATATTGTAAATGCACAAACTGTAATTTCTCCGCATTGTAAGGTGCAATTCTGAAATTTTTTGCTTTTTCCTGCTCCTCTTAGCATGATAAAGAAGATTCAAAGAGAGTGAGATGCCAGCTCCTTTCATTCAGTCAGTAGCTTCAATCATTTCTGGACGTTTTTCAATGGCAAAAATCAATGAATATTGTAAATGCACAAACTGTAATTTCTCCGCATTGTAAGGTGCAATTCTGAAATTTTTTGCTTTTTCCTGCTCCTCTTAGCATGATAAAGAAGATTCAAAGAGAGTGAGATGCCAGCTCCTTTCATTCAGTCAGTAGCTTCAATCATTTCTGGACGTTTTTCAATGGCAAAAATCAATGAATATTGTAAATGCACAAACAGTAATTTCTCCGCATTGCAAGGTGCAATTCTGAAATTTTTTGCTTTTTCCTGCTCCTCTTAGCATGATAAAGAAGATTCAAATAGAGTGAGATGCCAGCTCCTTTCATTCAGTCAGTAGCTTCAAACATTTCTGGTATATGAATAACATGATGTTTTTCAATGGCAAAAATCAATGAATATTGTAAATGCACAAACAGTAATTTCTCCGCATTGCAAGGTGCAATTCTGAAATTTTTTGCTTTTTCCTGCTCCTCTTAGCATGATAAAGAAGATTCAAAGAGAGTGAGATGCCAGCTCCTTTCATTCAGTCAGTAGCTTCAAACATTTCTGGTATATGAATAACATGATGTTTTTCAATGGCAAAAATCAATGAATATTGTAAATGCACAAACAGTAATTTCTCCGCATTGCAAGGTGCAAGTCTGAAATTTTTTGCTTTTTCCTGCTCCTCTTAGCATGATAAAGAAGATTCAAAGAGAGTGAGATGCCAGCTACTTTCATTCAGTCAGTAGCTTCAATCATTTCTGGACGTTTTTCAATGGTAAAAATCAATGAATATTGTAAATGCACAAACAGTAATTTCTCCGCATTGCAAGGTGCAATTCTGAAATTTTTTGCTTTTTCCGGCTCCTCTTAGCATGATAAAGAAGATTCAAAGAGAGTGAGATGCCAGCTCCTTTCATTCAGTCAGTAGCTTCAATCATTTCTGGACGTTTTTCAATGGCAAAAATCAATGAATATTGTAAATGCACAAACAGTAATTTCTAAGCATTGCAAGGTGCAATTCTGAAATTTTTTGCTTTTTCCTGCTCCTCTTAGCATGATAAAGAAGATTCAAAGAGAGTGAGATGCCAGCTCCTTTCATTCAGTCAGTAGCTTCAATCATTTCTGGTAAATGAATAACATGATGTTTTTCAATGGCAAAAATCAATGAATTTTGTAAATGCACAAACAGTAATTTCTCCGCATTGCAAGGCGCAATTCTGAAATTGTTTGCTTTTTCCTGCTCCTCTTAGCATGATAAAGAAGATTCAAAGAGAGTGAGATGCCAGCTCCTTTCATTCAGTCAGTAGCTTCAATCATTTCTGGACGTTTTTCAATGGCAAAAATCAATGAATATTGTAAATGCACAAACAGTAATTTCTCCGCATTGCAAGGTGCAATTCTGAAATTTTTTGCTTTTTCCTGCTCCTCTTAGCATGATAAAGAAGATTCAAAGTGAGTGAGATGCCAGCTCCTTTCATTCAGTCAGTAGCTTCAATCATTTCTGGACGTTTTTCAATGGCAAAAATCAATGAATATTGTAAATGTACAAACAGTAATTTCTCCGCATTGCAAGGTGCAATTCTGAAATTTTTTGCTTTTTCCTGCTCCTCTTAGCATGATAAAGAAGATTCAAAGAGAGTGAGGTTCCAGCTCCTTTCATTCAGTCAGTAGCTTCAAACATTTCTGGTATATGAATAACATGTTTTTCAATGGCAAAAATCAATGAATATTGTAAATGCACAAACAGTAATTTCTCCGCATTGCAAGGTGCAATTCTGAAATTTTTTGCTTTTTCCTGCTCCTCTTAACTTGATAAAGAAGATTCAAAGAGAGTGAGATGCCAGCTCCTTTCATTCAGTCAGTAGCTTCAATCATTTCTGGACGTTTTTCAATGGCAAAAATCAATGAATATTGTAAATGCACAAACTGTAATTTCTCCGCATTGTAAGGTGCAATTCTGAAATTTTTTGCTTTTTCCTGCTCCTCTTAGCATGATAAAGAAGATTCAAAGAGAGTGAGGTGCCAGCTCCTTTCATTCAGTCAGTAGCTTCAAACATTTCTAGTATATGAATAACATGTTTTTCAATGGCAAAAATCAATGAATATTGTAAATGCACAAACAGTAATTTCTCCGCATTGCAAGGTGCAATTCTGAAATTTTTTGCTTTTTCCTGCTCCTCTTAGCATGATAAAGAAGATTCAAAGAGAGTGAGATGCCAGCTCCTTTCATTCAGTCAGTAGCTTCAATCATTTCTGGACGTTTTTCAATGGCAAAAATCAATGAATATTGTAAATGCACAAACAGTAATTTCTTCGCATTGCAAGGTGCAATTCTGAAATGTTTTGCTTTTTCCTGCTCCTCTTAGCATGATAAAGAAGATTCAAAGAGAGTGAGATGCCAGCTCCTTTCATTCAGTCAGTAGCTTCAATCATTTCTGGTAAATGAATAACATGATGTTTTTCAATGGCAAAAATCAATGAATTTTGTAAATGCACAAACAGTAATTTCTCCGCATTGCAAGGCGCAATTCTGAAATTTTTTGCTTTTTCCTGCTCCTCTTAGCATGATAAAGAAGATTCAAAGAGAGTGAGATGCCAGCTCCTTTCATTCAGTCAGTAGCTTCAATCATTTCTGGACGTTTTTCAATGGCAAAAATCAATGAATATTGTAAATGCACAAACAGTAATTTCTCCGCATTGCAAGGTGCAATTCTGAAATTTTTTGCTTTTTCCTGCTCCTCTTAGCATGATAAAGAAGATTCAAAGAGAGTGAGATGCCAGCTCCTTTCATTCAGTCAGTAGCTTCAATCATTTCTGGATGTTTTTCAATGGCAAAAGTCAATGAATATTGTAAATGCACAAACTGTAATTTCTTCGCATTGCAAGGTGCAATTCTGAAATTTTTTGCTTTTCCTGCTCCTCTTAGCATGATAAAGAAGATTCATAGAGAGTGAGATGCCAGCTCCTTTCATTCAGTCAGTAGCTTCAATCATTTCTGGACGTTTTTCAATGGCAAAAATCAATGAATATTGTAATTGCACAAACAGTAATTTCTCCGCATTGCAAGGTGCAATTCTGAAATTTTTTGCTTTTTCCTGCTCCTCTTAGCATGATAAAGAAGATTCAAAGAGAGTGAGATGCCAGCTCCTTTCATTCAGTCAGTAGCTTCAATCATTTCTGGACGTTTTTCAATGGCAAAAATCAATGAATATTGTAAATGCACAAACTGTAATTTCTCCGCATTGTAAGGTGCAATTCTGAAATTTTTTGCTTTTTCCTGCTCCTCTTAGCATGATAAAGAAGATTCAAAGAGAGTGAGATGCCAGCTCCTTTCATTCAGTCAGTAGCTTCAATCATTTCTGGACGTTTTTCAATGGCAAAAATCAATGAATATTGTAAATGCACAAACAGTAATTTCTCCGCATTGCAAGGTGCAATTCTGAAATTTTTTGCTTTTTCCTGCTCCTCTTAGCATGATAAAGAAGATTCAAAGAGAGTGAGATGCCAGCTCCTTTCATTCAGTCAGTAGCTTCAAACATTTCTGGTATATGAATAACATGATGTTTTTCAATGGCAAAAATCAATGAATATTGTAAATGCACAAACAGTAATTTCTCCGCATTGCAAGGTGCAAGTCTGAAATTTTTTGCTTTTTCCTGCTCCTCTTAGCATGATAAAGAAGATTCAAAGAGAGTGAGAAGCCAGCTACTTTCATTCAGTCAGTAGCTTCAATCATTTCTGGACGTTTTTCAATGGTAAAAATCAATGAATATTGTAAATGCACAAACAGTAATTTCTCCGCATTGCAAGGTGCAATTATGAAATTTTTTGCTTTTTCCTGCTCCTCTTAGCATGATAAAGAAGATTCAAAGAGAGTGAGATGCCAGCTCCTTTCATTCAGTCAGTAGCTTCAATCATTTCTGGACGTTTTTCAATGGCAAAAATCAATGAATATTGTAAATGCACAAACAGTAATTTCTCCGCATTGCAAGGTGCAATTCTGAAATTTTTTGCTTTTTCCTGCTCCTCTTAGCATGATAAAGAAGTTTCAAAGAGAGTGAGATGCCAGCTCCTTTCATTCAGTCAGTAGCTTCAATCATTTCTGGTAAATGAATAACATGATGTTTTTCAATGGCAAAAATCAATGAATTTTGTAAATGCACAAACACTAATTTCTCCGCATTGCAAGGCGCAATTCTGAAATTTTTTGCTTTTTCCTGCTCCTCTTAGCATGATAAAGAAGTTTCAAAGAGAGTGAGATGCCAGCTCCTTTCATTCAGTCAGTAGCTTCAATCATTTCTGAACGTTTTTCAATGGCAAAAATCAATGAATATTGTAAATGCACAAACAGTAATTTCTCCGCATTGCAAGGTGCAATTCTGAAATTTTTTGCTTTTTCCTGCTCCTCTTAGCATGATAAAGAAGATTCAAAGAGAGTGAGATGCCAGCTCCTTTCATTCAGTCAGTAGCTTCAATCATTTCTGGACGTTTTTCAATGGCAAAAATCAATGAATATTGTAAATGCACAAACAGTAATTTCTCCGCATTGCAAGGTGCAATTCTGAAATTTTTTGCTTTTTCCTGCTCCTCTTAGCATGATAAAGAAGATTCAAAGAGAGTGAGGTGCCAGCTCCTTTCATTCAGTCAGTAGCTTCAAACATTTCTGGTATATGAATAACATGTTTTTCAATGGCAAAAATCAATGAATATTGTAAATGCACAAACAGTAATTTCTCCGCATTGCAAGGAGCAATTCTGAAATTTTTTGCTTTTTCCTGCTCCTCTTAGCATGATAAAGAAGATTCAAAGAGAGTGAGATGCCAGCTCCTTTCATTCAGTCAGTAGCTTCAATCATTTCTGGACGTTTTTCAATGGCAAAAATCAATGAATATTGTAAATGCACAAACAGTAATTTCTCCGCATTGCAAGGTGCAATTCTGAAATTTTTTGCTTTTTCCTGCTCCTCTTAGCATGATAAAGAAGATTCAAAGAGAGTGAGATGCCAGCTCCTTTCATTCAGTCAGTAGCTTCAATCATTTCTGGACGTTTATCAATGGCAAAAATCAATGAATATTGTAAATGCACAAACTGTAATTTCTCCGCATTGCAAGGTGCAATTCTGAAATTTTTTGCTTTTTCCTGCTCCTCTTAGCATGATAAAGAAGATTCAAAGAGAGTGAGATGCCAGCTCCTTTCATTCAGTCAGTAGCTTCAAACATTTCTGGTATATGAATAACATGTTTTTCAATGGCAAAAATCAATGAATATTGTAAATGCACAAACAGTAATTTCTCCGCATTGCAAGGTGCAATTCTGAAATTTTTTGCTTTTTCCTGCTCCTCTTAGCATGATAAAGAAGATTCAAAGAGAGTGAGATGCCAGCTCCTTTCATTCAGTCAGTAGCTTCAAACATTTCTGGTATATGAATAACATGATGTTTTTCAATGGCAAAAATCAATGAATATTGTAAATGCACAAACAGTAATTTCTCCGCATTGCAAGGTGCAATTCTGAAATTTTTTGCTTTTTCCTGCTCCTCTTAGCATGATAAAGAAGATTCAAAGAGAGTGAGATGCCAGCTCCTTTCATTCAGTCAGTAGCTTCAAACATTTCTGGTATATGAATAACATGATGTTTTTCAATGGCAAAAATCAATGAATATTGTAAATGCACAAACAGTAATTTCTCCGCATTGCAAGGTGCAATTCTGAAATTTTTTGCTTTTTCCTGCTCCTCTTAGCATGATAAAGAAGATTCAAAGAGAGTGAGATGCCAGCTCCTTTCATTCAGTCAGTAGCTTCAATCATTTCTGGACTTTTTTCAATGGCAAAAATCATTGAATATTGTAAATGCACAAACAGTAATTTCTCCGCATTGCAAGGTGCAATTCTGAAATTTTTTACTTTTTCCTGCTCCTCTTAGCATGATAAAGAAGATTCAAAGAGAGTGAGATGCCAGCTCCTTTCATTCAGTCAGTAGCTTCAATCATTTCTGGTATATGAATAACATGATGTTTTTCAATGGCAAAAATCAATGAATATTGTAAATGCACAAACAGTAATTTCTCCGCATTGCAAGGTGCAATTCTGAAATTTTTTGTTTTTTCCTGTTCCTCTTAGCATGATAAAGAAGATTCAAAGAGAGTGAGATGCCAGCTCCTTTCATTCAGTCAGTAGCTTCAAACATTTCTGGTATATGAATAACATGATGTTTTTCAATGGCAAAAATCAATGAATATTGTAAATGCACAAACTGTAATTTCTCCGCATTGTAAGGTGCAATTCTGAAATTTTTTGCTTTTTCCTGCTCCTCTTAGCATGATAAAGAAGATTCAAAGAGAGTGAGATGCCAGCTCCTTTCATTCAGTCAGTAGCTTCAATCATTTCTGGACGTTTTTCAATGGCAAAAATCAATGAATATTGTAAATGCACAAACAGTAATTTCTCCGCATTGCAAGGTGCAATTCTGAAATTTTTTGCTTTTTCCTGCTCCTCTTAGCATGATAAAGAAGATTCAAAGAGAGTGAGATGCCAGCTCCTTTCATTCAGTCAGTAGCTTCAAACATTTCTGGTATATGAATAACATGATGTTTTTCAATGGCAAAAATCAATGAATATTGTAAATGCACAAACAGTAATTTCTCCGCATTGCAAGGTGCAAGTCTGAAATTTTTTGCTTTTTCCTGCTCCTCTTAGCATGATAAAGAAGATTCAAAGAGAGTGAGAAGCCAGCTACTTTCATTCAGTCAGTAGCTTCAATCATTTCTGGACGTTTTTCAATGGTAAAAATCAATGAATATTGTAAATGCACAAACAGTAATTTCTCCGCATTGCAAGGTGCAATTCTGAAATTTTTTGCTTTTTCCTGCTCCTCTTAGCATGATAAAGAAGATTCAAAGAGAGTGAGATGCCAGCTCCTTTCATTCAGTCAGTAGCTTCAATCATTTCTGGACGTTTTTCAATGGCAAAAATCAATGAATATTGTAAATGCACAAACAGTAATTTCTCCGCATTGCAAGGTGCAATTCTGAAATTTTTTGCTTTTTCCTGCTCCTCTTAGCATGATAAAGAAGTTTCAAAGAGAGTGAGATGCCAGCTCCTTTCATTCAGTCAGTAGCTTCAATCATTTCTGGTAAATGAATAACATGATGTTTTTCAATGGCAAAAATCAATGAATTTTGTAAATGCACAAACACTAATTTTTCCGCATTGCAAGGCGCAATTCTGAAATTTTTTGCTTTTTCCTGCTCCTCTTAGCATGATAAAGAAGATTCAAAGAGAGTGAGATGCCAGCTCCTTTCATTCAGTCAGTAGCTTCAATCATTTCTGAACGTTTTTCAATGGCAAAAATCAATGAATATTGTAAATGCACAAACAGTAATTTCTCCGCATTGCAAGGTGCAATTCTGAAATTTTTTGCTTTTTCCTGCTCCTCTTAGCATGATAAAGAAGATTCAAAGAGAGTGAGATGCCAGCTCCTTTCATTCAGTCAGTAGCTTCAATCATTTCTGGACGTTTTTCAATGGCAAAAATCAATGAATATTGTAAATGCACAAACAGTAATTTCTCCGCATTGCAAGGTGCAATTCTGAAATTTTTTGCTTTTTCCTGCTCCTCTTAGCATGATAAAGAAGATTCAAAGAGAGTGAGGTGCCAGCTCCTTTCATTCAGTCAGTAGCTTCAAACATTTCTGGTATATGAATAACATGTTTTTCAATGGCAAAAATCAATGAATATTGTAAATGCACAAACAGTAATTTCTCCGCATTGCAAGGAGCAATTCTGAAATTTTTTGCTTTTTCCTGCTCCTCTTAGCATGATAAAGAAGATTCAAAGAGAGTGAGATGCCAGCTCCTTTCATTCAGTCAGTAGCTTCAATCATTTCTGGACGTTTTTCAAAGGCAAAAATCAATGAATATTGTAAATGCACAAACAGTAATTTCTCCGCATTGCAAGGTGCAATTCTGAAATTTTTTGCTTTTTCCTGCTCCTCTTAGCATGATAAAGAAGATTCAAAGAGAGTGAGATGCCAGCTCCTTTCATTCAGTCAGTAGCTTCAATCATTTCTGGACGTTTTTCAATGGCAAAAATCAATGAATATTGTAAATGCACAAACTGTAATTTCTCCGCATTGCAAGGTGCAATTCTGAAATTTTTTGCTTTTTCCTGCTCCTCTTAGCATGATAAAGAAGATTCAAAGAGAGTGAGATGCCAGCTCCTTTCATTCAGTCAGTAGCTTCAAACATTTCTGGTATATGAATAACATGTTTTTCAATGGCAAAAATCAATGAATATTGTAAATGCACAAACAGTAATTTCTCCGCATTGCAAGGTGCAATTCTGAAATTTTTTGCTTTTTCCTGCTCCTCTTAGCATGATAAAGAAGATTCAAAGAGAGTGAGATGCCAGCTCCTTTCATTCAGTCAGTAGCTTCAAACATTTCTGGTATATGAATAACATGATGTTTTTCAATGGCAAAAATCAATGAATATTGTAAATGCACAAACAGTAATTTCTCCGCATTGCAAGGTGCAATTCTGAAATTTTTTGCTTTTTCCTGCTCCTCTTAGCATGATAAAGAAGATTCAAAGAGAGTGAGATGCCAGCTCCTTTCATTCAGTCAGTAGCTTCAAACATTTCTGGTATATGAATAACATGATGTTTTTCAATGGCAAAAATCAATGAATATTGTAAATGCACAAACAGTAATTTCTCCGCATTGCAAGGTGCAATTCTGAAATTTTTTGCTTTTTCCTGCTCCTCTTAGCATGATAAAGAAGATTCAAAGAGAGTGAGATGCCAGCTCCTTTCATTGAGTCAGTAGCTTCAATCATTTCTGGACTTTTTTCAATGGCAAAAATCATTGAATATTGTAAATGCACAAACAGTAATTTCTCCGCATTGCAAGGTGCAATTCTGAAATTTTTTACTTTTTCCTGCTCCTCTTAGCATGATAAAGAAGATTCAAAGAGAGTGAGATGCCAGCTCCTTTCATTCAGTCAGTAGCTTCAATCATTTCTGGTATATGAATAACATGATGTTTTTCAATGGCAAAAATCAATGAATATTGTAAATGCACAAACAGTAATTTCTCCGCATTGCAAGGTGCAATTCTGAAAATTTTTGTTTTTTCCTGTTCCTCTTAGCATGATAAAGAAGATTCAAAGAGAGTGAGATGCCAGCTCCTTTCATTCAGTCAGTAGCTTCAAACATTTCTGGTATATGAATAACATGATGTTTTTCAATGGCAAAAATCAATGAATATTGTAAATGCACAAACAGTAATTTCTCCGCATTGCAAGGTGCAATTCTGAAATTTTTTGCTTTTTCCTGCTCCTCTTAGCATGTTAAAGAAGATTCAAAGAGAGTGAGATGCCAGCTCCTTTCGTTCAGTCAGTAGCCTCAATCATTTCTGGACGTTTTTCAATGGTAAAAATCAATGAATATTGTAAATGCACAAACAGTAATTTCTCCGCATTGCAAGGTGCAATTCTGAAATTTTTTGCTTTTTCCTGCTCCTCTTAGCATGATAAAGAAGATTCAAAGAGAGTGAGATGCCAGCTCCTTTCATTCAGTCAGTAGCTTCAAACATTTCTGGTATATGAATAACATGATGTTTTTCAATGGCAAAAATCAATGAATATTGTAAATGCACAAACAGTAATTTCTCCGCATTGCAAGGTGCAATTCTGAAATTTTTTGCTTTTTCCTGCTCCTCTTAGCATGATAAAGAAGATTCAAAGAGAGTGAGATGCCAGCTCCTTTCATTCAGTCAGTAGCTTCAATCATTTCTGGTATATGAATAACATGATGTTTTTCAATGGCAAAAATCAATGAATATTGTAAATGCACAAACAGTAATTTCTCCGCATTGCAAGGTGCAATTCTGAAATTTTTTGCTTTTTCCTGCTCCTCTTAGCATGATAAAGAAGATTCAAAGAGAGTGAGATGCCAGCTCCTTTCATTCAGTCAGTAGCTTCAATCATTTCTGGACGTTTTTCAATGGCAAAAATCAATGAATATTGCAAATGCACAAACAGTAATTTCTCCGCATTGCAAGGTGCAATTCTGAAATTTTTTGCTTTTTCCTGCTCCTCTTAGCATGATAAACAAGATTCAAAGAGAGTGAGATGCCAGCTCCTTTCATTCAGTCAGTAGCTTCAATCATTTCTGGACGTTTTTCAATGGCAAAAATCAATGAATATTGTAAATGCACAAACAGTAATTTCTCCGCATTGCAAGGTGCAATTCTGAAATTTTTTGCTTTTACCTGCTCCTCTTAGCATGATAAAGAAGATTCAAAGAGAGTGAGATGCCAGCTCCTTTCATTCAGTCAGTAGCTTCAATCATTTCTGGACGTTTTTCAATGGCAAAAATCAATGAATATTGTAAATGCACAAACAGTAATTTCTCCGCATTGCAAGTTGCAATTCTGAAATTTTTTGCTTTTTCCTGCTCCTCTTAGCATGATAAAGAAGATTCAAAGAGAGTGAGATGCCAGCTCCTTTCATTCAGTCAGTAGCTTCAAACATTTCTGGTATATGAATAACATGATGTTTTTCAATGGCAAAAATCAATGAATATTGTAAATGCACAAACAGTAATTTCTCCGCATTGCAAGGTGCAATTCTGAAATTTTTTGCTTTTTCCTGCTCCTCTTAGCATGATAAAGAAGATTCAAAGAGAGTGAGATGCCAGCTCCTTTCGTTCAGTCAGTAGCTTCAATCATTTCTGGACGTTTTTCAATGGCAAAAATCATTGAATATTATAAATGCACAAACAGTAATTTCTCCGCATTGCATAGTGCAATTCTGAAATTTTTTACTTTTTCCTGCTCCTCTTAGCATGATAAAGAAGATTCAAAGAGAGTGAGATGCCAGCTCCTTTCATTCAGTCAGTAGCTTCAATCATTTCTGGTATATGAATAACATGATGTTTTTCAATGGCAAAAATCAATGAATATTGTAAATGCACAAACAGTAATTTCTCCGCATTGCAAGGTGCAATTCTGAAATTTTTTGCTTTTTCCTGCTCCTCTTAGCATGATAAAGAAGATTCAAAGAGAGTGAGATGCCAGCTCCTTTCATTCAGTCAGTAGCTTCAATAATTTCTGGACGTTTTTCAATGGCAAAAATCAATGAATATTGTAAATGCACAAACAGTAATTTCTCCGCATTGCAAGGTGCAATTCTGAAATTTTTTGCTTTTTCCTGCTCCTCTTAGCATGATAAACATGATTCAAAGAGAGTGAGATGCCAGCTCCTTTCATTCAGTCAGTAGCTTCAATCATTTCTGGACGTTTTTCAATGGCAAAAATCAATGAATATTGTAAATGCACAAACAGTAATTTCTCCGCATTGCAAGGTGCAATTATGAAATTTTTTGCTTTTTCCTGCTCCTCTTAGCATGATAAAGAAGATTCAAAGAGAGTGAGATGCCAGCTCCTTTCATTCAGTCAGTAGCTTCAAACATTTCTGGTATATGAATAACATGATGTTTTTCAATGGCAAAAATCAATGAATATTGTAAATGCACAAACAGTAATTTCTCCGCATTGCAAGGTGCAATTCTGAAATTTTTTGCTTTTTCCTGCTCCTCTTAGCATGATAAAGAAGATTCAAAGAGAGTGAGATGCCAGCTCCTTTCATTCAGTCAGTAGCTTCAATCATTTCTGGATGTTTTTCAATGGCAAAAATCAATGAATATTGTAAATGCACAAACAGTAATTTCTCCGCATTGCAAGGTGCAATTCTGAAATTTTTTGCTTTTTCCTGCTCCTCTTAGCATGATAAACAAGATTCAAAGAGAGTGAGATGCCAGCTCCTTTCATTCAGTCAGTAGCTTCAATCATTTCTGGACGTTTTTCAATGGCAAAAATCAATGAATATTGTAAATGCACAAACAGTAATTTCTCCGCATTGCAAGTGCAATTCTGAAATTTTTTGCTTTTTCCTGCTCCTCTTAGCATGATAAAGAAGATTCAAAGAGAGTGAGATGCCAGCTCCTTTCATTCAGTCAGTAGCTTCAAACATTTCTGGTATATGAATAACATGATGTTTTTCAATGGCAAAAATCAATGAATATTGTAAATGCACAAACAGTAATTTCTCCGCATTGCAAGGTGCAAGTCTGAAATTTTTTGCTTTTTCCTGCTCCTCTTAGCATGATAAAGAAGATTCAAAGAGAGTGAGATGCCAGCTACTTTCATTCAGTCAGTAGCTTCAATCATTTCTGGACGTTTTTCAATGGTAAAAATCAATGAATATTGTAAATGCACAAACAGTAATTTCTCCACATTGCAAGGTGCAATTC
Source organism: Phyllobates terribilis (assembly GCF_046119375.1). NCBI lineage: Eukaryota > Metazoa > Chordata > Amphibia > Anura > Dendrobatidae > Phyllobates > Phyllobates terribilis. Next base: position 98,078 of record NW_027364396.1, read on the forward strand.
TGAAATTTTTTGCTTTTTCCTGCTCCTCTTAGCATGATAAAGAAGATTCAAAGAGAGTGAGATGCCAGCTCCTTTCATTCAGTCAGTAGCTTCAAACATTTCTGGTATATGAATAACATGATGTTTTTCAATGGCAAAAATCAATGAATATTGTAAATGCACAAACACTAATTTCTCCGCATTGCAAGGTGCAATTCTGAAATTTTTTGCTTTTTCCTGCTCCTCTTAGCATGATAAAGAAGATTCAAAGAGAGTGAGATGCCAGCTCCTTTCATTCAGTCAGTAGCTTCAATCATTTCTGGATGTTTTTCAATGGCAAAAATCAATGAATATTGTAAATGCACAAACTGTAATTTCTCCGCATTGCAAGGTGCAATTCTGAAATTTTTTGCTTTTTCCTGCTCCTCTTAGCATAATAAAGAAGATTCAAAGAGAGTGAGATGCCAGCTCCTTTCATTCAGTCAGTAGCTTCAATCATTTCTGGACGTTTTTCAATGGCAAAAATCAATGAATATTGTAAATGCACAAACAGTAATTTCTCCGCATTGCAAGGTGCAATTCTGAAATTTTTTGCTTTTTCCTGCTCCTCTTAGCATGAAAAAGAAGATTCAAAGAGAGTGAGATGCCAGCTCCTTTCATTCAGTCAGTACCTTCAATCATTTCTGGACGTTTTTCAATGGCAAAAATCAATGAATATTGTAAATGCACAAACAGTAATTTCTCCGCATTGCAAGGTGCAATTCTGAAATTTTTTGCTTTTTCCCGCTCCTCTTAGCATGATAAAGATTCAAAGAGAGTGAGGTGCCAGCTCCTTTCATTCAGTCAGTAGCTTCAAACATTTCTGGTATATGAATAACATGTTTTTCAATGGCAAAAATCAATGAATATTGTAAATGCACAAACAGTAATTTCTCCGCATTGCAAGGTGCAATTCTGAAATTTTTTGCTTTTTCCTGCTCCTCTTAGCATGATAAAGAAGATTCAAAGAGAGTGAGATGCCAGCTCCTTTCATTCAGTCAGTAGCTTCAAACATTTCTGGTATATGAATAACATGATGTTTTTCAATGGCAAAAATCAATGAATATTGTAAATGCACAAACAGTAATTTCTCCGCATTGCAAGGTGCAATTCTGAAATTTTTTGCTTTTTCCTGCTCCTCTTAGCATGATAAAGAAGATTCAAAGAGAGTGAGATGCCAGCTCCTTTCATTCAGTCAGTAGCTTCAATCATTTCTGGATGTTTTTCAATGGCAAAAATCAATGAATATTGTAAATGCACAAACTGTAATTTCTCCGCATTGCAAGGTGCAATTCTGAAATTTTTTGCTTTTTCCTGCTCCTCTTAGCATGATAAAGAAGATTCAAAGAGAGTGAGATGCCAGCTCCTTTCATTCAGTCAGTAGCTTCAATCATTTCTGGACATTTTTCAATGGCAAAAATCAATGAATATTGTAAATGCACAAACAGTAATTTCTCCGCATTGCAAGGTGCAATTCTGAAATTTTTTGCTTTTTCCTGCTCCTCTTAGCATGATAAAGAAGATTCAAAGAGAGTGAGATGCCAGCTCCTTTCATTCAGTCAGTACCTTCAATCATTTCTGGACGTTTTTCAATGGCAAAAATCAATGAAAATTGTAAATGCACAAACAGTAATTTCTCCGCATTGCAAGGTGCGATTCTGAAATTTTTTGCTTTTTCCTGCTCCTCTTAGCATGATAAAGAAGATTCAAAGAGAGTGAGATGCCAGCTCCTTTCATTCAGTCAGTAGCTTCAAACATTTCTGGTATATGAATAACATGATGTTTTTCAATGGCAAAAATCAATGAATATTGTAAATGCACAAACAGTAATTTCTCCGCATTGCAAGGTGCAAGTCTGAAATTTTTTGCTTTTTCCTGCTCCTCTTAGCATGATAAAGAAGATTCAAAGAGAGTGAGATGCCAGCTACTTTCATTCAGTCAGTAGCTTCAATCATTTCTGGACCTTTTTCAATGGTAAAAATCAATGAATATTGTAAATGCACAAACAGTAATTTCTCCACATTGCAAGGTGCAATTCTGAAATTTTTTGCTTTTTCCTGCTCCTCTTAGCATGATAAAGAAGATTCAAAGAGAGTGAGATGCCAGCTCCTTTCATTCAGTCAGTAGCTTCAAACATTTCTGGTATATGAATAACATGATGTTTTTCAATGGCAAAAATCAATGAATATTGTAAATGCACAAACAGTAATTTCTCCGCATTGCAAGGTGCAATTCTGAAATTTTTTGCTTTTTCCTGCTCCTCTTAGCATGATAAAGAAGATTCAAAGAGAGTGAGATGCCAGCTCCTTTCATTCAGTCAGTAGCTTCAAACATTTCTGGTATATGAATAACATGATGTTTTTCAATGGCAAAAATCAATGAATATTGTAAATGCACAAACAGTAATTTCTCCGCATTGCAAGGTGCAATTCTGAAATTTTTTGCTTTTTCCTGCTCCTCTTAGCATGATAAAGAAGATTCAAAGAGAGTGAGATGCCAGCTCCTTTCATTCAGTCAGTAGCTTCAATCATTTCTGGATGTTTTTCAATGGCAAAAATCAATGAATATTGTAAATGCACAAACAGTAATTTCTCCGCATTGCAAGGTGCAATTCTGAAATTTTTTGCTTTTTCCTGCTCCTCTTAGCATGATAAAGAAGATTCAAAGAGAGTGAGATGTCAGCTCCTTTCATTCAGTCAGTAGCTTCAAACATTTCTGGTATATGAATAACATGATGTTTTTCAATGGCAAAAATCAATGAATTTTGTAAATGCACAAACAGTAATTTCTCCGCATTGCAAGGTGCAATTCTGAAATTTTTTGCTTTTTCCTGCTCCTCTTAGCATGATAAAGAAGATTCAAAGAGAGTGAGATGCCAGTTCCTTTCATTCAGTCAGTAGCTTCAATCATTTCTGGACGTTTTTCAATGGCAAAAATCAATGAATATTGTAAATGCACAAACAGTAATTTCTCCGCATTGCAAGGTGCAATTCTGAAATTTTTTGCTTTTTCCTGCTCCTCTTAGCATGATAAAGAAGATTCAAAGAGAGTGAGATGCCAGCTCCTTTCATTCAGTCAGTATCTTCAATCATTTCTGGTATATGAATAACATGATGTTTTTCAATGGCAAAAATCAATGAATATTGTAAATGCACAAACAGTAATTTCTCCGCATTGCAAGGTGCAATTCTGAAATTTTTTGCTTTTTCCTGCTCCTCTTAGCATGATAACGAAGATTCAAAGAGAGTGAGATGCCAGCTCCTTTCATTCAGTCAGTAGCTTCAATCATTTCTGGATGTTTTTCAATGGCAAAAATCAATGAATATTGTAAATGCACAAACAGTAATTTCTCCGCATTGCAAGGTGCAATTCTGAAATTTTTTGCTTTTTCCTGCTCCTCTTAGCATGATAAACAAGATTCAAAGAGAGTGAGATGCCAGCTCCTTTCATTCAGTCAGTAGCTTCAATCATTTCTGGACGTTTTTCAATGGCAAAAATCAATGAATATTGTAAATGCACAAACAGTAATTTCTCCGCATTGCAAGGTGCAATTCTGAAATTTTTTGCTTTTTCCTGCTCCTCTTAGCATGATAAAGAAGATTCAAAGAGAGTGAGATGCCAGCTCCTTTCATTCAGTCAGTAGCTTCAAACATTTCTGGTATATGAATAACATGATGTTTTTCAATGGCAAAAATCAATGAATATTGTAAATGCACAAACAGTAATTTCTCCGCATTGCAAGGTGCAAGTCTGAAATTTTTTGCTTTTTCCTGCTCCTCTTAGCATGATAAAGAAGATACAAAGAGAGTGAGATGCCAGCTACTTTCATTCAGTCAGTAGCTTCAATCATTTCTGGATGTTTTTCAATGGTAAAAATCAATGAATATTGTAAATGCACAAACAGTAATTTCTCCACATTGCAAGGTGCAATTCTGAAATTTTTTGCTTTTTCCTGCTCCTCTTAGCATGATAAAGAAGATTCAAAGAGAGTGAGATGCCAGCTCCTTTCATTCAGTCAGTAGCTTCAAACATTTCTGGTATATGAATAACATGATGTTTTTCAATGGCAAAAATCAATGAATATTGTAAATGCACAAACAGTAATTTCTCTGCATTGCAAGGTGCAATTCTGAAATTTTTTGCTTTTTCCTGCTCCTCTTAGCATGATAAAGAAGATTCAAAGAGAGTGAGATGCCAGCTACTTTCATTCAGTCAGTAGCTTCAATCATTTCTGGATGTTTTTCAATGGTAAAAATCAATGAATATTGTAAATGCACAAACAGTAATTTCTCCACATTGCAAGGTGCAATTCTGAAATTTTTTGCTTTTTCCTGCTCCTCTTAGCATGATAAAGAAGATTCAAAGAGAGTGAGATGCCAGCTCCTTTCATTCAGTCAGTAGCTTCAAACATTTCTGGTATATGAATAACATGATGTTTTTCAATGGCAAAAATCAATGAATATTGTAAATGCACAAACAGTAATTTCTCCGCATTGCAAGGTGCAATTCTGAAATTTTTTGCTTTTTCCTGCTCCTCTTAGCATGATAAAGAAGATTCAAAGAGAGTGAGATGCCAGCTCCTTTCATTCAGTCAGTAGCATCAAACATTTCTGGTATATGAATAACATGATGTTTTTCAATGGCAAAAATCAATGAATATTGTAAATGCACAAACAGTAATTTCTCCGCATTGCAAGGTGCAATTCTGAAATTTTTTGCTTTTTCCTGCTCCTCTTAGCATGATAAAGAATATTCAAAGAGAGTGAGATGCCAGCTCCTTTCATTCAGTCAGTAGCTTCAATCATTTCTGGATGTTTTTCAATGGCAAAAATCAATGAATATTGTAAATGCACAAACTGTAATTTCTCCGCATTGCAAGGTGCAATTCTGAAATTTTTTGTTTTTTCCTGCTCCTCTTAGCATGATAAAGAAGATTCAAAGAGAGTGAGATGCCAGCTCCTTTCATTCAGTCAGTAGCTTCAATCATTTCTGGACGTTTTTCAATGGCAAAAATCAATGAATATTGTAAATGCACAAACAGTAATTTCTCCGCATTGCAAGGTGCAATTCTGAAATTTTTTGCTTTTTCCTGCTCCTCTTAGCATGATAAAGAAGATTCAAAGAGAGTGAGATGCCAGCTCCTTTCATTCAGTCAGTACCTTCAATCATTTCTGGATGTTTTTCAATGGCAAAAATCAATGAATATTGTAAATGCACAAACAGTAATTTCTCCGCATTGCAAGGTGCAATTCTGAAATTTTTTGCTTTTTCCCGCTCCTTTTAGCATGATAAAGAAGATTCAAAGAGAGTGAGGTGCCAGCTCCTTTCATTCAGTCACTAGCTTCAAACATTTCTGGTATATGAATAACATGTTTTTCAATGGCAAAAATCAATGAATATTGTAAATGCACAAACAGTAATTTCTCCGCATTGCAAGGTGCAATTCTGAAATTTTTTGATTTTTCCTGCTCCTCTTAGCATGATAAAGAAGATTCAAAGAGAGTGAGATGCCAGCTCCTTTCATTCAGTCAGTAGCTTCAATCATTTCTGGACGTTTTTCAATGGCAAAAATCAATGAATATTGTAAATGCACAAACAGTAATTTCTCCGCATTGCAAGGTGCTATTCTGAAATTTTTTGCTTTTTCCTGCTCCTCTTAGCATGATAAAGAAGATTCAAAGAGAGTGAGATGCCAGCTCCTTTCATTCAGTCAGTAGCTTCAATCATTTCTGGACGTTTTTCAATGGCAAAAATCAATGAATATTGTAAATGCACAAACAGTAATTTCTCCGCATTGCAAGGTGCAATTCTGAAATTTTTTGCTTTTTCCTGCTCCTCTTAGCATGATAAAGAAGATTCAAAGAGAGTGAGATGCCAGCTCCTTTCATTTAGTCAGTAGCTTCAAACATTTCTGGTATATGAATAACATGATGTTTTTCAATGGCAAAAATCAATGAATATTGTAAATGCACAAACAGTAATTTCTCCGCATTGCAAGGTGCAAGTCTGAAATTTTTTGCTTTTTCCTGCTCCTCTTAGCATGGTAAAGAAGATTCAAAGAGAGTGAGATGCCAGCTACTTTCATTCAGTCAGTAGCTTCAATCATTTCTGGACGTTTTTCAATGGTAAAAATCAATGAATATTGTAAATGCACAAACAGTAATTTCTCCACATTGCAAGGTGCAATTCTGAAATTTTTTGCTTTTTCCTGCTCCTCTTAGCATGATAAAGAAGATTCAAAGAGAGTGAGATGCCAGCTCCTTTCATTCAGTCAGTAGCTTCAAACATTTCTGGTATATGAATAACATGATGTTTTTCAATGGCAAAAATCAATGAATATTGTAAATGCACAAACAGTAATTTCTCCGCATTGCAAGGTGCAATTCTGAAATTTTTTGCTTTTTCCTGCTCCTCTTAGCATGATAAAGAAGATTCAAAGAGAGTGAGATGCCAGCTCCTTTCATTCAGTCAGTAGCTTCAAACATTTCTGGTATATGAATAACATGATGTTTTTCAATGGCAAAAATCAATGAATATTGTAAATGCACAAACAGTAATTTCTCCGCATTGCAAGGTGCAATTCTGAAATTTTTTGCTTTTTCCTGCTCCTTTTAGCATGATAAAGAAGATTCAAAGAGAGTGAGATGCCAGCTCCTTTCATTCAGTCAGTAGCTTCAATCATTTCTGGATGTTTTTCAATGGCAAAAATCAATGAATATTGTAAATGCACAAACTGTAATTTCTCCGCATTGCAAGGTGCAATTCTGAAATTTTTTGCTTTTTCCTGCTCCTCTTAGCATAATAAAGAAGATTCAAAGAGAGTGAGATGCCAGCTCCTTTCATTCAGTCAGTAGCTTCAATCATTTCTGGACGTTTTTCAATGGCAAAAATCAATGAATATTGTAAATGCACAAACAGTAATTTCTCCGCATTGCAAGGTGCAATTCTGAAATTTTTTGCTTTTTCCTGCTCCTCTTAGCATGATAAAGAAGATTCAAAGAGAGTGAGATGCCAGCTCCTTTCATTCAGTCAGTACCTTCAATCATTTCTGGACGTTTTTCAATGGCAAAAATCAATGAATATTGTAAATGCACAAACAGTAATTTCTCCGCATTGCAAGGTGCAATTCTGAAATTTTTTGCTTTTTCCCGCTCCTCTTAGCATGATAAAGATTCAAAGAGAGTGAGGTGCCAGCTCCTTTCATTCAGTCAGTAGCTTCAAACATTTCTGGTATATGAATAACATGTTTTTCAATGGCAAAAATCAATGAATATTGTAAATGCACAAACAGTAATTTCTCCGCATTGCAAGGTGCAATTCTGAAATTTTTTGCTTTTTCCTGCTCCTCTTAGCATGATAAAGAAGATTCAAAGAGAGTGAGATGCCAGCTCCTTTCATTCAGTCAGTAGCTTCAAACATTTCTGGTATATGAATAACATGATGTTTTTCAATGGCAAAAATCAATGAATATTGTAAATGCACAAACAGTAATTTCTCCGCATTGCAAGGTGCAATTCTGAAATTTTTTGCTTTTTCCTGCTCCTCTTAGCATGATAAAGAAGATTCAAAGAGAGTGAGATGCCAGCTCCTTTCATTCAGTCAGTAGCTTCAATCATTTCTGGATGTTTTTCAATGGCAAAAATCAATGAATATTGTAAATGCACAAACTGTAATTTCTCCGCATTGCAAGGTGCAATTCTGAAATTTTTTGCTTTTTCCTGCTCCTCTTAGCATGATAAAGAAGATTCAAAGAGAGTGAGATGCCAGCTCCTTTCATTCAGTCAGTAGCTTCAATCATTTCTGGACATTTTTCAATGGCAAAAATCAATGAATATTGTAAATGCACAAACAGTAATTTCTCCGCATTGCAAGGTGCAATTCTGAAATTTTTTGCTTTTTCCTGCTCCACTTAGCATGATAAAGAAGATTCAAAGAGAGTGAGATGCCAGCTCCTTTCATTCAGTCAGTACCTTCAATCATTTCTGGACGTTTTTCAATGGCAAAAATCAATGAAAATTGTAAATGCACAAACAGTAATTTCTCCGCATTGCAAGGTGCGATTCTGAAATTTTTTGCTTTTTCCTGCTCCTCTTAGCATGATAAAGAAGATTCAAAGAGAGTGAGATGCCAGCTCCTTTCATTCAGTCAGTAGCTTCAAACATTTCTGGTATATGAATAACATGATGTTTTTCAATGGCAAAAATCAATGAATATTGTAAATGCACAAACAGTAATTTCTCCGCATTGCAAGGTGCAAGTCTGAAATTTTTTGCTTTTTCCTGCTCCTCTTAGCATGATAAAGAAGATTCAAAGAGAGTGAGATGCCAGCTACTTTCATTCAGTCAGTAGCTTCAATCATTTCTGGACCTTTTTCAATGGTAAAAATCAATGAATATTGTAAATGCACAAACAGTAATTTCTCCACATTGCAAGGTGCAATTCTGAAATTTTTTGCTTTTTCCTGCTCCTCTTAGCATGATAAAGAAGATTCAAAGAGAGTGAGATGCCAGCTCCTTTCATTCAGTCAGTAGCTTCAAACATTTCTGGTATATGAATAACATGATGTTTTTCAATGGCAAAAATCAATGAATATTGTAAATGCACAAACAGTAATTTCTCCGCATTGCAAGGTGCAATTCTGAAATTTTTTGCTTTTTCCTGCTCCTCTTAGCATGATAAAGAAGATTCAAAGAGAGTGAGATGCCAGTTCCTTTCATTCAGTCAGTAGCTTCAATCATTTCTGGACGTTTTTCAATGGCAAAAATCAATGAATATTGTAAATGCACAAACAGTAATTTCTCCGCATTGCAAGGTGCAATTCTGAAATTTTTTGCTTTTTCCTGCTCCTCTTAGCATGATAAAGAAGATTCAAAGAGAGTGAGATGCCAGCTCCTTTCATTCAGTCAGTATCTTCAATCATTTCTGGTATATGAATAACATGATGTTTTTCAATGGCAAAAATCAATGAATATTGTAAATGCACAAACAGTAATTTCTCCGCATTGCAAGGTGCAATTCTGAAATTTTTTGCTTTTTCCTGCTCCTCTTAGCATGATAACGAAGATTCAAAGAGAGTGAGATGCCAGCTCCTTTCATTCAGTCAGTAGCTTCAATCATTTCTGGATGTTTTTCAATGGCAAAAATCAATGAATATTGTAAATGCACAAACAGTAATTTCTCCGCATTGCAAGGTGCAATTCTGAAATTTTTTGCTTTTTCCTGCTCCTCTTAGCATGATAAACAAGATTCAAAGAGAGTGAGATGCCAGCTCCTTTCATTCAGTCAGTAGCTTCAATCATTTCTGGACGTTTTTCAATGGCAAAAATCAATGAATATTGTAAATGCACAAACAGTAATTTCTCCGCATTGCAAGGTGCAATTCTGAAATTTTTTGCTTTTTCCTGCTCCTCTTAGCATGATAAAGAAGATTCAAAGAGAGTGAGATGCCAGCTCCTTTCATTCAGTCAGTAGCTTCAAACATTTCTGGTATATGAATAACATGATGTTTTTCAATGGCAAAAATCAATGAATATTGTAAATGCACAAACAGTAATTTCTCCGCATTGCAAGGTGCAAGTCTGAAATTTTTTGCTTTTTCCTGCTCCTCTTAGCATGATAAAGAAGATACAAAGAGAGTGAGATGCCAGCTACTTTCATTCAGTCAGTAGCTTCAATCATTTCTGGATGTTTTTCAATGGTAAAAATCAATGAATATTGTAAATGCACAAACAGTAATTTCTCCACATTGCAAGGTGCAATTCTGAAATTTTTTGCTTTTTCCTGCTCCTCTTAGCATGATAAAGAAGATTCAAAGAGAGTGAGATGCCAGCTCCTTTCATTCAGTCAGTAGCTTCAAACATTTCTGGTATATGAATAACATGATGTTTTTCAATGGCAAAAATCAATGAATATTGTAAATGCACAAACAGTAATTTCTCTGCATTGCAAGGTGCAATTCTGAAATTTTTTGCTTTTTCCTGCTCCTCTTAGCATGATAAAGAAGATTCAAAGAGAGTGAGATGCCAGCTACTTTCATTCAGTCAGTAGCTTCAATCATTTCTGGATGTTTTTCAATGGTAAAAATCAATGAATATTGTAAATGCACAAACAGTAATTTCTCCACATTGCAAGGTGCAATTCTGAAATTTTTTGCTTTTTCCTGCTCCTCTTAGCATGATAAAGAAGATTCAAAGAGAGTGAGATGCCAGCTCCTTTCATTCAGTCAGTAGCTTCAAACATTTCTGGTATATGAATAACATGATGTTTTTCAATGGCAAAAATCAATGAATATTGTAAATGCACAAACAGTAATTTCTCCGCATTGCAAGGTGCAATTCTGAAATTTTTTGCTTTTTCCTGCTCCTCTTAGCATGATAAAGAAGATTCAAAGAGAGTGAGATGCCAGCTCCTTTCATTCAGTCAGTAGCATCAAACATTTCTGGTATATGAATAACATGATGTTTTTCAATGGCAAAAATCAATGAATATTGTAAATGCACAAACAGTAATTTCTCCGCATTGCAAGGTGCAATTCTGAAATTTTTTGCTTTTTCCTGCTCCTCTTAGCATGATAAAGAATATTCAAAGAGAGTGAGATGCCAGCTCCTTTCATTCAGTCAGTAGCTTCAATCATTTCTGGATGTTTTTCAATGGCAAAAATCAATGAATATTGTAAATGCACAAACTGTAATTTCTCCGCATTGCAAGGTGCAATTCTGAAATTTTTTGTTTTTTCCTGCTCCTCTTAGCATGATAAAGAAGATTCAAAGAGAGTGAGATGCCAGCTCCTTTCATTCAGTCAGTAGCTTCAATCATTTCTGGACGTTTTTCAATGGCAAAAATCAATGAATATTGTAAATGCACAAACAGTAATTTCTCCGCATTGCAAGGTGCAATTCTGAAATTTTTTGCTTTTTCCTGCTCCTCTTAGCATGATAAAGAAGATTCAAAGAGAGTGAGATGCCAGCTCCTTTCATTCAGTCAGTACCTTCAATCATTTCTGGATGTTTTTCAATGGCAAAAATCAATGAATATTGTAAATGCACAAACAGTAATTTCTCCGCATTGCAAGGTGCAATTCTGAAATTTTTTGCTTTTTCCCGCTCCTCTTAGCATGATAAAGAAGATTCAAAGAGAGTGAGGTGCCAGCTCCTTTCATTCAGTCACTAGCTTCAAACATTTCTGGTATATGAATAACATGTTTTTCAATGGCAAAAATCAATGAATATTGTAAATGCACAAACAGTAATTTCTCCGCATTGCAAGGTGCAATTCTGAAATTTTTTGATTTTTCCTGCTCCTCTTAGCATGATAAAGAAGATTCAAAGAGAGTGAGATGCCAGCTCCTTTCATTCAGTCAGTAGCTTCAATCATTTCTGGACGTTTTTCAATGGCAAAAATCAATGAATATTGTAAATGCACAAACAGTAATTTCTCCGCATTGCAAGGTGCTATTCTGAAATTTTTTGCTTTTTCCTGCTCCTCTTAGCATGATAAAGAAGATTCAAAGAGAGTGAGATGCCAGCTCCTTTCATTCAGTCAGTAGCTTCAATCATTTCTGGACGTTTTTCAATGGCAAAAATCAATGAATATTGTAAATGCACAAACAGTAATTTCTCCGCATTGCAAGGTGCAATTCTGAAATTTTTTGCTTTTTCCTGCTCCTCTTAGCATGATAAAGAAGATTCAAAGAGAGTGAGATGCCAGCTCCTTTCATTTAGTCAGTAGCTTCAAACATTTCTGGTATATGAATAACATGATGTTTTTCAATGGCAAAAATCAATGAATATTGTAAATGCACAAACAGTAATTTCTCCGCATTGCAAGGTGCAAGTCTGAAATTTTTTGCTTTTTCCTGCTCCTCTTAGCATGGTAAAGAAGATTCAAAGAGAGTGAGATGCCAGCTACTTTCATTCAGTCAGTAGCATCAATCATTTCTGGACGTTTTTCAATGGTAAAAATCAATGAATATTGTAAATGCACAAACAGTAATTTCTCCACATTGCAAGGTGCAATTCTGAAATTTTTTGCTTTTTCCTGCTCCTCTTAGCATGATAAAGAAGATTCAAAGAGAGTGAGATGCCAGCTCCTTTCATTCAGTCAGTAGCTTCAAACATTTCTGGTATATGAATAACATGATGTTTTTCAATGGCAAAAATCAATGAATATTGTAAATGCACAAACAGTAATTTCTCCGCATTGCAAGGTGCAATTCTGAAATTTTTTGCTTTTTCCTGCTCCTCTTAGCATGATAAAGAAGATTCAGAGAGAGTGAGATGCCAGCTCCTTTCATTCAGTCAGTAGCTTCAAACATTTCTGGTATATGAATAACATGATGTTTTTCAATGGCAAAAATCAATGAATATTGTAAATGCACAAACAGTAATTTCTCCGCATTGCAAGGTGCAATTCTGAAATTTTTTGCTTTTTCCTGCTCCTCTTAGCATGATAAAGAAGATTCAAAGAGAGTGAGATGCCAGCTCCTTTCATTCAGTCAGTAGCTTCAATCATTTCTGGACGTTTTTCAATGGCAAAAATCAATGAATATTGTAAATGCACAAACAGTAATTTCTCCGCATTGCAAGGTGCAATTCTGAAATTTTTTGCTTTTTCCTGCTCCTCTTAGCATGATAAAGAAGATTCAAAGAGAGTGAGATGCCAGCTCCTTTCATTCAGTCAGTAGCTTCAATCATTTCTGGACGTTTTTCAATGGCAAAAATCAATGAATATTGTAAATGCACAAACAGTAATTTCTCCGCATTGCAAGGTGCAATTCTGAAATTTTTTGCTTTTTCCTGCTCCTCTTAGCATGATAAAGAAGATTCAAAGAGAGTGAGATGCCAGCTCCTTTCATTCAGTCAGTAGCTTCAATCATTTCTGGACGTTTTTCAATGGCAAAAATCAATGAATATTGTAAATGCACAAACAGTAATTTCTCCGCATTGCAAGGTGCAATTCTGAAATTTTTTGCTTTTTCCTGCTCCTCTTAGCATGATAAAGAAGATTCAAAGAGAGTGAGATGCCAGCTCCTTTCATTCAGTCAGTAGCTTCAATCATTTCTGGACGTTTTTCAATGGCAAAAATCAATGAATATTGTAAATGCACAAACAGTAATTTCTCCGCATTGCAAGGTGCAATTCTGAAATTTTTTGCTTTTTCCTGCTCCTCTTAGCATGACAAAGAAGATTCAAAGAGAGTAAGATGCCAGCTCCTTTCATTCAGTCAGTAGCTTCAATCATTTCTGGTATATGAATAACATGATGTTTTTCAATGGCAAAAATCAATGAATATTGTAAATGCACAAACAGTAATTTCTCCGCATTGCAAGGTGCAATTCTGAAATTTTTTGCTTTTTCCTGCTCCTCTTAGCATGATAAAGAAGATTCAAAGAGAGTGAGATGCCAGCTCCTTTCATTCAGTCAGTAGCTTCAATCATTTCTGGACGTTTTTCAATGGCAAAAATCAATGAATATTGTAAATGCACAAACAGTAATTTCTCCGCATTGCAAGGTGCAATTCTGAAATTTTTTGCTTTTTCCTGCTCCTCTTAGCATGATAAAAAAGATTCAAAGAGAGTGAGATGCCAGCTCCTTTCATTCAGTCAGTAGCTTCAATCATTTCTGGACGTTTTTCAATGGCAAAAATCAATGAATATTGTAAATGCACAAACAGTAATTTCTCCGCATTGCAAGGTGCAATTCTGAAATTTTTTGCTTTTTCCTGCTCCTCTTAGCATGATAAAGAAGATTCAAAGAGAGTGAGATGCCAGCTCCTTTCATTCAGTCAGTAGCTTCAATCATTTCTGGACGTTTTTCAATGGCAAAAATCAATGAATATTGTAAATGCACAAACAGTAATTTCTCCGCATTGCAAGGTGCAATTCTGAAATTTTTTGCTTTTTCCTGCTCCTCTTAGCATGATAAAGAAGATTCAAAGAGAGTGAGATGCCAGCTCCTTTCATTCAGTCAGTAGCTTCAATCATTTCTGGACGTTTTTCAATGGCAAAAATCAATGAATATTGTAAATGCACAAACAGTAATTTCTCCGCATTGCAAGGTGCAATTCTGAAATTTTTTGCTTTTTCCTGCTCCTCTTAGCATGACAAAGAAGATTCAAAGAGACTAAGATGCCAGCTCCTTTCATTCAGTCAGTAGCTTCAATCATTTCTGGTATATGAATAACATGATGTTTTTCAATGGCAAAAATCAATGAATATTGTAAATGCACAAACAGTAATTTCTCCGCATTGCAAGGTGCAATTCTGAAATTTTTTGCTTTTTCCTGCTCCTCTTAGCATGATAAAGAAGATTCAAAGAGAGTGAGATGCCAGCTCCTTTCATTCAGTCAGTAGCTTCAATCATTTCTGGACGTTTTTCAATGGCAAAAATCAATGAATATTGTAAATGCACAAACAGTAATTTCTCCGCATTGCAAGGTGCAATTCTGAAATTTTTTGCTTTTTCCTGCTCCTCTTAGCATGATAAAGAAGATTCAAAGAGAGTGAGATGCCAGCTCCTTTCATTCAGTCAGTAGCTTCAATCATTTCTGGACGTTTTTCAATGGCAAAAATCAATGAATATTGTAAATGCACAAACAGTAATTTCTCCGCATTGCAAGGTGCAATTCTGAAATTTTTTGCTTTTTCCTGCTCCTCTTAGCATGATAAAGAAGATTCAAAGAGAGTGAGATGCCAGCTCCTTTCATTCAGTCAGTAGCTTCAAACATTTCTTGTATATGAATAACATGATGTTTTTCAATGGCAAAAATCAATGAATATTGTAAAAGCACAAACAGTAATTTCTCCGCATTGCAAGGTGCAATTCTGAAATTTTTTGCTTTTTCCTGCTCCTCTTAGCATGATAAAGAAGATTCAAAGAGAGTGAGATGCCAGCTCCTTTCATTCAGTCAGTAGCTTCAATCATTTCTGGACGTTTTTCAATGGCAAAAATCAATGAATATTGTAAATGCACAAACAGTAATTTCTCCGCATTGCAAGGTGCAATTCTGAAATTTTTTGCTTTTTCCTGCTCCTCTTAGCATGATAAAGAAGATTCAAAGAGAGTGAGATGCCAGCTCCTTTCATTCAGTCAGTAGCTTCAATCATTTCTGGTATATGAATAACATGATGTTTTTCAATGGCAAAAATCAATGAATATTGTAAATGCACAAACAGTAATTTCTCTGCATTGCAAGTTGCAATTCTGAAATTTTTTGCTTTTTCCTGCTCCTCTTAGCATGATAAAGAAGATTCAAAGAGAGTGAGATGCCAGCTCCTTTCTTTCAGTCAGTAGCTTCAATCATTTCTGGACGTTTTTCAATGGCAAAAATCAATGAATATTGTAAATGCACAAACAGTAATTTCTCCGCATTGCAAGGTGCAATTCTGAAATTTTTTGCTTTTTCCTGCTCCTCTTAGCATGATAAAGAAGATTCAAAGAGAGTGAGATGCCAGCTCCTTTCATTCAGTCAGTAGCTTCAATCATTTCTGGACGTTTTTCAATGGCAAAAATCAATGAATATTGTAAATGCACAAACAGTAATTTCTCCGCATTGCAAGGTGCAATTCTGAAATTTTTTGCTTTTTCCTGCTCCTCTTAGCATGATAAAGAAGATTCAAAGAGAGTTAGATGCCAGCTCCTTTCATTCAGTCAGTAGCTTCAAACATTTCTGGTATATGAATAACATGATGTTTTTCAATGGCAAAAATCAATGAATATTGTAAAAGCACAAACAGTAATTTCTCCGCATTGCAAGGTGCAATTCTGAAATTTTTTGCTTTTTCCTGCTCCTCTTAGCATGATAAAGAAGATTCAAAGAGAGTGAGATGCCAGCTCCTTTCATTCAGTCAGTAGCTTCAATCATTTCTGGA
This sequence comes from Phyllobates terribilis, assembly GCF_046119375.1. Lineage (NCBI taxonomy): Eukaryota > Metazoa > Chordata > Amphibia > Anura > Dendrobatidae > Phyllobates > Phyllobates terribilis. Next base: position 113,964 of record NW_027364396.1, read on the forward strand.
CGTTTTTCAATGGCAAAAATCAATGAATATTGTAAATGCACAAACAGTAATTTCTCCGCATTGCAAGGTGCAATTCTGAAATTTTTTGCTTTTTCCTGCTCCTCTTAGCATGATAAAGAAGATTCAAAGAGAGTGAGATGCCAGCTCCTTTCATTCAGTCAGTACCTTCAATCATTTCTGGATGTTTTTCAATGGCAAAAATCAATGAATATTGTAAATGCACAAACAGTAATTTCTCCGCATTGCAAGGTGCAATTCTGAAATTTTTTGCTTTTTCCCGCTCCTCTTAGCATGATAAAGAAGATTCAAAGAGAGTGAGGTGCCAGCTCCTTTCATTCAGTCAGTAGCTTCAAACATTTCTGGTATATGAATAACATGTTTTTCAATGGCAAAAATCAATGAATATTGTAAATGCACAAACAGTAATTTCTCCGCATTGCAAGGTGCAATTCTGAAATTTTTTGATTTTTCCTGCTCCTCTTAGCATGATAAAGAAGATTCAAAGAGAGTGAGATGCCAGCTCCTTTCATTCAGTCAGTAGCTTCAATCATTTCTGGACGTTTTTCAATGGCAAAAATCAATGAATATTGTAAATGCACAAACAGTAATTTCTCCGCATTGCAAGGTGCAATTCTGAAATTTTTTGCTTTTTCCTGCTCCTCTTAGCATGATAAAGAAGATTCAAAGAGAGTGAGATGCCAGCTCCTTTCATTCAGTCAGTAGCTTCAAACATTTCTGGTATATGAATAACATGATGTTTTTCAATGGCAAAAATCAATGAATATTGTAAATGCACAAACAGTAATTTCTCCGCATTGCAAGGTGCAAGTCTGAAATTTTTTGCTTTTTCCTGCTCCTCTTAGCATGGTAAAGAAGATTCAAAGAGAGTGAGATGCCAGCTACTTTCATTCAGTCAGTAGCTTCAATCATTTCTGGACGTTTTTCAATGGTAAAAATCAATGAATATTGTAAATGCACAAACAGTAATTTCTCCACATTGCAAGGTGCAATTCTGAAATTTTTTGCTTTTTCCTGCTCCTCTTAGCATGATAAAGAAGATTCAAAGAGAGTGAGATGCCAGCTCCTTTCATTCAGTCAGTAGCTTCAAACATTTCTGGTATTTGAATAACATGATGTTTTTCAATGGCAAAAATCAATGAATATTGTAAATGCACAAACAGTAATTTCTCCGCATTGCAAGGTGCAATTCTGAAATTTTTTGCTTTTTCCTGCTCCTCTTAGCATGATAAAGAAGATTCAAAGAGAGTGAGATGCCAGCTCCTTTCATTCAGTCAGTAGCTTCAAACATTTCTGGTATATGAATAACATGATGTTTTTCAATGGCAAAAATCAATGAATATTGTAAATGCACAAAGAGTAATTTCTCCGCATTGCAAGGTGCAATTCTGAAATTTTTTGCTTTTTCCTGCTCCTCTTAGCATGATAAAGAAGATTCAAAGAGAGTGAGATGCCAGCTCCTTTCATTCAGTCAGTAGCTTCAATCATTTCTGGACGTTTTTCAATGGCAAAAATCAATGAATATTGTAAATGCACAAACAGTAATTTCTCCGCATTGCAAGGTGCAATTCTGAAATTTTTTGCTTTTTCCTGCTCCTCTTAGCATGATAAAGAAGATTCAAAGAGAGTGAGATGCCAGCTCCTTTCATTCAGTCAGTAGCTTCAATCATTTCTGGACGTTTTTCAATGGCAAAAATCAATGAATATTGTAAATGCACAAACAGTAATTTCTCCGCATTGCAAGGTGCAATTCTGAAATTTTTTGCTTTTTCCTGCTCCTCTTAGCATGATAAAGAAGATTCAAAGAGAGTGAGATGCCAGCTCCTTTCATTCAGTCAGTAGCTTCAAACATTTCTGGTATATGAATAACATGATGTTTTTCAATGGCAAAAATCAATGAATATTGTAAATGCACAAACAGTAATTTCTCCGCATTGCAAGGTGCAATTCTGAAATTTTTTGCTTTTTCCTGCTCCTCTTAGCATGATAAAGAAGATTCAAAGAGAGTGAGATGCCAGCTCCTTTCATTCAGTCAGTAGCTTCAATCATTTCTGGACGTTTTTCAATGGCAAAAATCAATGAATATTGTAAATGCACAAAGAGTAATTTCTCCGCATTGCAAGGTGCAATTCTGAAATTTTTTGCTTTTTCCTGCTCCTCTTAGCATGATAAAGAAGATTCAAAGAGAGTGAGATGCCAGCTCCTTTCATTCAGTCAGTAGCTTCAATCATTTCTGGACGTTTTTCAATGGCAAAAATCAATGAATATTGTAAATGCACAAACAGTAATTTCTCCGCATTGCAAGGTGCAATTCTGAAATTTTTTGCTTTTTCCTGCTCCTCTTAGCATGACAAAGAAGATTCAAAGAGAGTAAGATGCCAGCTCCTTTCATTCAGTCAGTAGCTTCAATCATTTCTGGTATATGAATAACATGATGTTTTTCAATGGCAAAAATCAATGAATATTGTAAATGCACAAACAGTAATTTCTCCGCATTGCAAGGTGCAAGTCTGAAATTTTTTGCTTTTTCCTGCTCCTCTTAGCATGATAAAGAAGATTCAAAGAGAGTGAGATGCCAGCTCCTTTCATTCAGTCAGTAGCTTCAATCATTTCTGGACGTTTTTCAATGGCAAAAATCAATGAATATTGTAAATGCACAAACAGTAATTTCTCCGCATTGCAAGGTGCAATTCTGAAATTTTTTGCTTTTTCCTGCTCCTCTTAGCATGATAAAGAAGATTCAAAGAGAGTGAGATGCCAGCTCCTTTCATTCAGTCAGTAGCTTCAATCATTTCTGGACGTTTTTCAATGGCAAAAATCAATGAATATTGTAAATGCACAAACAGTAATTTCTCCGCATTGCAAGGTGCAATTCTGAAATTTTTTGCTTTTTCCTGCTCCTCTTAGCATGATAAAGAAGATTCAAAGAGAGTGAGATGCCAGCTCCTTTCATTCAGTCAGTAGCTTCAAACATTTCTTGTATATGAATAACATGATGTTTTTCAATGGCAAAAATCAATGAATATTGTAAAAGCACAAACAGTAATTTCTCCGCATTGCAAGGTGCAATTCTGAAATTTTTTGCTTTTTCCTGCTCCTCTTAGCATGATAAAGAAGATTCAAAGAGAGTGAGATGCCAGCTCCTTTCATTCAGTCAGTAGCTTCAATCATTTCTTGACGTTTTTCAATGGCAAAAATCAATGAATATTGTAAATGCACAAACAGTAATTTCTCCGCATTGCAAGGTGCAATTCTGAAATTTTTTGCTTTTTCCTGCTCCTCTTAGCATGATAAAGAAGATTCAAAGAGAGTGAGATGCCAGCTCCTTTCATTCAGTCAGTAGCTTCAATCATTTCTGGTATATGAATAACATGATGTTTTTCAATGGCAAAAATCAATGAATATTGTAAATGCACAAACAGTAATTTCTCCGCATTGCAAGTTGCAATTCTGAAATTTTTTGCTTTTTCCTGCTCCACTTAGCATGATAAAGAAGATTCAAAGAGAGTGAGATGCCAGCTCCTTTCATTCAGTCAGTAGCTTCAATCATTTCTGGACGTTTTTCAATGGCAAAAATCAATGAATATTGTAAATGCACAAACAGTAATTTCTCCGCATTGCAAGGTGCAATTCTGAAATTTTTTGCTTTTTCCTGCTCCTCTTAGCATGATAAAGAAGATTCAAAGAGAGTGAGATGCCAGCTCCTTTCATTCAGTCAGTAGCTTCAATCATTTCTGGACGTTTTTCAATGGCAAAAATCAATGAATATTGTAAATGCACAAACAGTAATTTCTCCGCATTGCAAGGTGCAATTCTGAAATTTTTTGCTTTTTCCTGCTCCTCTTAGCATGATAAAGAAGATTCAAAGAGAGTTAGATGCCAGCTCCTTTCATTCAGTCAGTAGCTTCAAACATTTCTGGTATATGAATAACATGATGTTTTTCAATGGCAAGAATCAATGAATATTGTAAAAGCACAAACAGTAATTTCTCCGCATTGCAAGGTGCAATTCTGAAATTTTTTGCTTTTTCCTGCTCCTCTTAGCATGATAAAGAAGATTCAAAGAGAGTGAGATGCCAGCTCCTTTCATTCAGTCAGTAGCTTCAATCATTTCTGGACGTTTTTCAATGGCAAAAATCAATGAATATTGTAAATGCACAAACAGTAATTTCTCCGCATTGCAAGGTGCAATTCTGAAATTTTTTGCTTTTTCCTGCTCCTCTTAGCATGATAAAGAAGATTCAAAGAGAGTGAGATGCCAGCTCCTTTCATTCAGTCAGTAGCTTCAATCATTTCTGGTATATGAATAACATGATGTTTTTCAATGGCAAAAATCAATGAATATTGTAAATGCACAAACAGTAATTTCTCCACATTGCAAGGTGCAATTCTGAAATTTTTTGCTTTTTCCTGCTCCTCTTAGCATGATAAAGAAGATTCAAAGAGAGTGAGATGCCAGCTCCTTTCATTCAGTCAGTAGCTTCAATCATTTCTGGACGTTTTTCAATGGCAAAAATCAATGAATATTGTAAATGCACAAACAGTAATTTCTCCGCATTGCAAGGTGCAATTCTGAAATTTTTTGCTTTTTCCTGCTCCTCTTAGCATGATAAAGAAGATTCAAAGAGAGCGAGATGCCAGCTCCTTTCATTCAGTCAGTAGCTTCAATCATTTCTGGTATATGAATAACATGATGTTTTTCAATGGCAAAAATCAATGAATATTGTAAATGCACAAACAGTAATTTCTCCGCATTGCAAGGTGCAATTCTGAAATTTTTTGCTTTTTCCTGCTCCTCTTAGCATGATAAAGAAGATTCAAAGAGAGTGAGATGCCAGCTCCTTTCATTCAGTCAGTAGCTTCAAACATTTCTGGTATATGAATAACATGATGTTTTTCAATGGCAAAAATCAATGAATATTGTAAATGCACAAACAAGAATTTCTCCGCATTGCAAGGTGCAATTCTGAAATTTTTTGCTTTTTCCTGCTCCTCTTAGCATGATAAAGAAGATTCAAAGAGAGTGAGATGCCAGCTCCTTTCATTCAGTCAGTAGCTTCAATCATTTCTGGACGTTTTTCAATGGCAAAAATCAATGAATATTGTAAATGCACAAACAGTAATTTCTCCGCATTGCAAGGTGCAATTCTGAAATTTTTTGCTTTTTCCTGCTCCTCTTAGCATGATAAAGAAGATTCAAAGAGAGTGAGATGCCAGCTCCTTTCATTCAGTCAGTAGCTTCAATCATTTCTGGTATATGAATAACATGATGTTTTTCAATGGCAAAAATCAATGAATATTGTAAATGCACAAACAGTAATTTCTCCGCATTGCAAGGTGCAATTCTGAAATTTTTTGCTTTTTCCTGCTCCTCTTAGCATGATAAAGAAGATTCAAAGAGAGTGAGATGCCAGCTCCTTTCATTCAGTCAGTAGCTTCAAACATTTCTGGTATATGAATAACATGATGTTTTTCAATGGCAAAAATCAATGAATATTGTAAATGCACAAACAGTAATTTCTCCGCATTGCAAGGTGCAATTCTGAAATTTTTTGCTTTTTCCTGCTCCTCTTAGCATGATAAAGAAGATTCAAAGAGAGTGAGATGCCAGCTCCTTTCATTCAGTCAGTAGCTTCAATCATTTCTGGACGTTTTTCAATGGCAAAAATCAATGAATATTGTAAATGCACAAACAGTAATTTCTCCGCATTGCAAGGTGCAATTCTGAAATTTTTTGCTTTTCCTGCTCCTCTTAGCATGATAAAGAAGATTCAAAGAGAGTGAGATGTCAGCTCCTTTCATTCAGTCAGTAGCTTCAAACATTTCTGGTATATGAATAACATGATGTTTTTCAATGGCAAAAATCAATGAATTTTGTAAATGCACAAACAGTAATTTCTCCGCATTGCAAGGTGCAATTCTGAAATTTTTTGCTTTTTCCTGCTCCTCTTAGCATGATAAAGAAGATTCAAAGAGAGTGAGATGCCAGTTCCTTTCATTCAGTCAGTAGCTTCAATCATTTCTGGACGTTTTTCAATGGCAAAAATCAATGAATATTGTAAATGCACAAACAGTAATTTCTCCGCATTGCAAGGTGCAATTCTGAAATTTTTTGCTTTTTCCTGCTCCTCTTAGCATGATAAAGAAGATTCAAAGAGAGTGAGATGCCAGCTCCTTTCATTCAGTCAGTAGCTTCAATCATTTCTGGTATATGAATAACATGATGTTTTTCAATGGCAAAAATCAATGAATATTGTAAATGCACAAACAGTAATTTCTCCGCATTGCAAGGTGCAATTCTGAATTTTTTTGCTTTTTCCTGCTCCTCTTAGCATGATAAAGAAGATTCAAAGAGAGTGAGATGCCAGCTCTTTTCATTCAGTCAGTAGCTTCAATCATTTCTGGACGTTTTTCAATGGCAAAAATCAATGAATATTGTAAATGCACAAACAGTAATTTCTCCGCATTGCAAGGTGCAATTCTGAAATTTTTTGCTTTTTCCTGCTCCTCTTAGCATGATAAACAAGATTCAAAGAGAGTGAGATGCCAGCTCCTTTCATTCAGTCAGTAGCTTCAATCATTTCTGGACGTTTTTCAATGGCAAAAATCAATGAATATTGTAAATGCACAAACAGTAATTTCTCCGCATTGCAAGGTGCAATTCTGAAATTTTTTGCTTTTTCCTGCTCCTCTTAGCATGATAAAGAAGATTCAAAGAGAGTGAGATGCCAGCTCCTTTCATTCAGTCAGTAGCTTCAAACATTTCTGGTATATGAATAACATGATGTTTTTCAATGGCAAAAATCAATGAATATTGTAAATGTACAAACAGTAATTTCTCCGCATTGCAAGGTGCAAGTCTGAAATTTTTTGCTTTTTCCTGCTCCTCTTAGCATGATAAAGAAGATTCAAAGAGAGTGAGATGCCAGCTACTTTCATTCAGTCAGTAGCTTCAATCATTTCTGGACGTTTTTCAATGGTAAAAATCAATGAATATTGTAAATGCACAAACAGTAATTTCTCCACATTGCAAGGTGCAATTCTGAAATTTTTTGCTTTTTCCTGCTCCTCTTAGCATGATAAAGAAGATTCAAAGAGAGTGAGATGCCAGCTCCTTTCATTCAGTCAGTAGCTTCAATCATTTCTGGTATATGAATAACATGATGTTTTTCAATGGCAAAAATCAATGAATATTGTAAATGCACAAACAGTAATTTCTCCGCATTGCAAGGTGCAATTCTGAAATTTTTTGCTTTTTCCTGCTCCTCCTAGCATGATAAAGAAGATTCAAAGAGAGTGAGATGCCAGCTCCTTTCATTCAGTCAGTAGCTTCAATCATTTCTGGACGTTTTTCAATGGCAAAAATCAATGAATATTGTAAATGCACAAACAGTAATTTCTCCGCATTGCAAGGTGCAATTCTGAAATTTTTTGCTTTTTCCTGCTCCTCTTAGCATGATAAAGAAGATTCAAAGAGAGTGAGATGTCAGCTCCTTTCATTCAGTCAGTAGCTTCAAACATTTCTGGCATATGAATAACATGATGTTTTTCAATGGCAAAAATCAATGAATATTGTAAATGCACAAACAGTAATTTCTCCGCATTGCAAGGTGCAATTCTGAAATTTTTTGCTTTTTCCTGCTCCTCTTAGCATGATAAAGAAGATTCAAAGAGAGTGAGATGCCAGCTCCTTTCATTCAGTCAGTAGCTTCAATCATTTCTGGACGTTTTTCAATGGCAAAAATCAATGAATATTGTAAATGCACAAACAGTAATTTCTCCGCATTGCAAGGTGCAATTCTGAAATTTTTTGCTTTTTCCTGCTCCTCTTAGCATGATAAAGAAGATTCAAAGAGAGTGAGATGCCAGTTCCTTTCATTCAGTCAGTAGCTTCAATCATTTCTGGACGTTTTTCAATGGCAAAAATCAATGAATATTGTAAATGCACAAACAGTAATTTCTCCGCATTGCAAGGTGCAATTCTGAAATTTTTTGCTTTTTCCTGCTCCTCTTAGCATGATAAAGAAGATTCAAAGAGAGTGAGATGCCAGCTCCTTTCATTCAGTCAGTAGCTTCAATCATTTCTGGTATATGAATAACATGATGTTTTTCAATGGCAAAAATCAATGAATATTGTAAATGCACAAACAGTAATTTCTCCGCATTGCAAGGTGCAATTCTGAAATTTTTTGCTTTTTCCTGCTCCTCTTAGCATGATAAAGAAGATTCAAAGAGAGTGAGATGCCAGCTCCTTTCATTCAGTCAGTAGCTTCAATCATTTCTGGACGTTTTTCAATGGCAAAAATCAATGAATATTGTAAATGCACAAACAGTAATTTCTCCGCATTGCAAGGTGCAATTCTGAAATTTTTTGCTTTTTCCTGCTCCTCTTAGCATGATAAAGAAGATTCAAAGAGAGTGAGATGCCAGCTCCTTTCATTCAGTCAGTAGCTTCAATCATTTCTGGACGTTTTTCAATGGCAAAAATCAATGAATTTTGTAAATGCACAAACAGTAATTTCTCCGCATTGCAAGGTGCAATTCTGAAATTTTTTGCTTTTTCCTGCTCCTCTTAGCATGATAAAGAAGATTCAAAGAGAGTGAGATGTCAGCTCCTTTCATTCAGTCAGTAGCTTCAAACATTTCTGGTATATGAATAACATGATGTTTTTCAATGGCAAAAATCAATGAATTTTGTAAATGCACAAACAGTAATTTCTCCGCATTGCAAGGTGCAATTCTGAAATTTTTTGCTTTTTCCTGCTCCTCTTAGCATGATAAAGAAGATTCAAAGAGAGTGAGATGCCAGTTCCTTTCATTCAGTCAGTAGCTTCAATCATTTCTGGACGTTTTTCAATGGCAAAAATCAATGAATATTGTAAATGCACAAACAGTAATTTCTCCGCATTGCAAGGTGCAATTCTGAAATTTTTTGCTTTTTCCTGCTCCTCTTAGCATGATAAAGAAGATTCAAAGAGAGTGAGATGCCAGCTCCTTTCATTCAGTCAGTAGCTTCAATCATTTCTGGTATATGAATAACATGATGTTTTTCAATGGCAAAAATCAATGAATATTGTAAATGCACAAACAGTAATTTCTCCGCATTGCAAGGTGCAATTCTGAAATTTTTTGCTTTTTCCTGCTCCTCTTAGCATGATAAAGAAGATTCAAAGAGAGTGAGATGCCAGCTCCTTTCATTCAGTCAGTAGCTTCAATCATTTCTGGACGTTTTTCAATGGCAAAAATCAATGAATATTGTAAATGCACAAACAGTAATTTCTCCGCATTGCAAGGTGCAATTCTGAAATTTTTTGCTTTTTCCTGCTCCTCTTAGCATGATAAACAAGATTCAAAGAGAGTGAGATGCCAGCTCCTTTCATTCAGTCAGTAGCTTCAATCATTTCTGGACGTTTTTCAATGGCAAAAATCAATGAATATTGTAAATGCACAAACAGTAATTTCTCCGCATTGCAAGGTGCAATTCTGAAATTTTTTGCTTTTTCCTGCTCCTCTTAGCATGATAAAGAAGATTCAAAGAGAGTGAGATGCCAGCTCCTTTCATTCAGTCAGTAGCTTCAAACATTTCTGGTATATGAATAACATGATGTTTTTCAATGGCAAAAATCAATGAATATTGTAAATGCACAAACAGTAATTTCTCCGCATTGCAAGGTGCAAGTCTGAAATTTTTTGCTTTTTCCTGCTCCTCTTAGCATGATAAAGAAGATTCAAAGAGAGTGAGATGCCAGCTACTTTCATTCAGTCAGTAGCTTCAATCATTTCTGGACGTTTTTCAATGGTAAAAATCAATGAATATTGTAAATGCACAAACAGTAATTTCTCCACATTGCAAGGTGCAATTCTGAAATTTTTTGCTTTTTCCTGCTCCTCTTAGCATGATAAAGAAGATTCAAAGATAGTGAGATGCCAGCTCCTTTCATTCAGTCAGTAGCTTCAAACATTTCTGGTATATGAATAACATGATGTTTTTCAATGGCAAAAATCAATGAATATTGTAAATGCACAAACAGTAATTTCTCTGCATTGCAAGGTGCAATTCTGAAATTTTTTGCTTTTTCCTGCTCCTCTTAGCATGATAAAGAAGATTCAAAGAGAGTGAGATGCCAGCTACTTTCATTCAGTCAGTAGCTTCAATCATTTCTGGACGTTTTTCAATGGTAAAAATCAATGAATATTGTAAATGCACAAACAGTAATTTCTCCACATTGCAAGGTGCAATTCTGAAATTTTTTGCTTTTTCCTGCTCCTCTTAGCATGATAAAGAAGATTCAAAGAGAGTGAGATGCCAGCTCCTTTCATTCAGTCAGTAGCTTCAAACATTTCTGGTATATGAATAACATGATGTTTTTCAATGGCAAAAATCAATGAATATTGTAAATGCACAAACAGTAATTTCTCGGCATTGCAAGCTGCAATTCTGAAATTTTTGCTTTTTCCTGCTCCTCTTAGCATGATAAAGAAGATTCAAAGAGAGTGAGATGCCAGCTCCTTTCATTCAGTCAGTAGCTTCAAACATTTCTGGTATATGAATAACATGATGTTTTTCAATGGCAAAAATCAATGAATATTGTAAATGCACAAACAGTAATTTCTCCGCATTGCAAGGTGCAATTCTGAAATTTTTTGCTTTTTCCTGCTCCTCTTAGCATGATAAAGAATATTCAAAGAGAGTGAGATGCCAGCTCCTTTCATTCAGTCAGTAGCTTCAATCATTTCTGGATGTTTTTCAATGGCAAAAATCAATGAATATTGTAAATGCACAAACTGTAATTTCTCCGCATTGCAAGGTGCAATTCTGAAATTTTTGGCTTTTTCCTGCTCCTCTTAGCATGATAAAGAAGATTCAAAGAGAGTGAGATGCCAGCTGAGATGCCAGCTCCTTTCATTCAGTCAGTAGCTTCAATCATTTCTGGACGTTTTTCAATGGCAAAAATCAATGAATATTGTAAATGCACAAACAGTAATTTCTCCGCATTGCAAGGTGCAATTCTGAAATTTTTTGCTTTTTCCTGCTCCTCTTAGCATGATAAAGAAGATTCAAAGAGAGTGAGATGCCAGCTCCTTTCATTCAGTCAGTACCTTCAATCATTTCTGGATGTTTTTCAATGGCAAAAATCAATGAATATTGTAAATGCACAAACAGTAATTTCTCCGCATTGCAAGGTGCAATTCTGAAATTTTTTGCTTTTTCCCGCTCCTCTTAGCATGATAAAGAAGATTCAAAGAGAGTGAGGTGCCAGCTCCTTTCATTCAGTCAGTAGCTTCAAACATTTCTGGTATATGAATAACATGTTTTTCAATGGCAAAAATCATTGAATATTGTAAATGCACAAACAGTAATTTCTCCGCATTGCAAGGTGCAATTCTGAAATTTTTTGATTTTTCCTGCTCCTCTTAACATGATAAAGAAGATTCAAAGAGAGTGAGATGCCAGCTCCTTTCATTCAGTCAGTAGCTTCAATCATTTCTGGATGTTTTTCAATGGCAAAAATCAATGAATATTGTAAATGCACAAACAGTAATTTCTCCGCATTGCAAGGTGCAATTCTGAAATTTTTTGCTTTTTCCTGCTCCTCTTAGCATGATAAAGAAGATTCAAAGAGAGTGAGATGCCAGCTCCTTTCATTCAGTCAGTAGCTTCAATCATTTCTGGACGTTTTTCAATGGCAAAAATCAATGAATATTGTAAATGCACAAACAGTAATTTCTCCGCATTGCAAGGTGCAATTCTGAAATTTTTTGCTTTTTCCTGCTCCTCTTAGCATGATAAAGAAGATTCAAAGAGAGTGAGATGCCAGCTCCTTTCATTCAGTCAGTAGCTTCAAACATTTCTGGTATATGAATAACATGATGTTTTTCAATGGTAAAAATCAATGAATATTGTAAATGCACAAACAGTAATTTCTCCGCATTGCAAGGTGCAAGTCTGAAATTTTTTGCTTTTTCCTGCTCCTCTTAGCATGATAAAGAAGATTCAAAGAGAGTGAGATGCCAGCTACTTTCATTCAGTCAGTAGCTTCAATCATTTCTGGACGTTTTTCAATGGTAAAAATCAATGAATATTGTAAATGCACAAACAGTAATTTCTCCACATTGCAAGGTGCAATTCTGAAATTTTTTGCTTTTTCCTGCTCCTCTTAGCATGATAAAGAAGATTCAAAGAGAGTGAGATGCCAGCTCCTTTCATTCAGTCAGTAGCTTCAAACATTTCTGGTATATGAATAACATGATGTTTTTCAATGGCAAAAATCAATGAATATTGTAAATGCACAAACAGTAATTTCTCCGCATTGCAAGGTGCAATTCTGAAATTTTTTGCTTTTTCCTGCTCCTCTTAGCATGATAAAGAAGATTCAAAGAGAGTGAGATGCCAGCTCCTTTCATTCAGTCAGTAGCTTCAAACATTTCTGGTATATGAATAACATGATGTTTTTCAATGGCAAAAATCAATGAATATTGTAAATGCACAAAGAGTAATTTCTCCGCATTGCAAGGTGCAATTCTGAAATTTTTTGCTTTTTCCTGCTCCTCTTAGCATGATAAAGAAGATTCAAAGAGAGTGAGATGCCAGCTCCTTTCATTCAGTCAGTAGCTTCAATCATTTCTGGACGTTTTTCAATGGCAAAAATCAATGAATATTGTAAATGCACAAACAGTAATTTCTCCGCATTGCAAGGTGCAATTCTGAAATTTTTTGCTTTTTCCTGCTCCTCTTAGCATGATAAAGAAGATTCAAAGAGAGTGAGATGCCAGCTCCTTTCATTCAGTCAGTAGCTTCAATCATTTCTGAACGTTTTTCAATGGCAAAAATCAATGAATATTGTAAATGCACAAACAGTAATTTCTCCGCATTGCAAGGTGCAATTCTGAAATTTTTTGCTTTTTCCTGCTCCTCTTAGCATGATAAAGAAGATTCAAAGAGAGTGAGATGCCAGCTCCTTTCATTCAGTCAGTAGCTACAAACATTTCTGGTATATGAATAACATGATGTTTTTCAATGGCAAAAATCAATGAATATTGTAAATGCACAAACAGTAATTTCTCCGCATTGCAAGGTGCAATTCTGAAATTTTTTGCTTTTTCCTGCTCCTCTTAGCATGATAAAGAAGATTCAAAGAGAGTGAGATGCCAGCTCCTTTCATTCAGTCAGTAGCTTCAATCATTTCTGGACGTTTTTCAATGGCAAAAATCAATGAATATTGTAAATGCACAAACAGTAATTTCTCCGCATTGCAAGGTGCAATTCTGAAATTTTTTGCTTTTTCCTGCTCCTCTTAGCATGATAAAGAAGATTCAAAGAGAGTGAGATGCTAGCTCCTTTCATTCAGTCAGTAGCTTCAAACATTTCTGGTATATGAATAACATGATGTTTTTCAATGGCAAAAATCAATGAATATTGTAAATGCACAAAGAGTAATTTCTCCGCATTGCAAGGTGCAATTCTGAAATTTTTTGCTTTTTCCTGCTCCTCTTAGCATGATAAAGAAGATTCAAAGAGAGTGAGATGCCAGCTCCTTTCATTCAGTCAGTAGCTTCAATCATTTCTGGACGTTTTTCAATGGCAAAAATCAATGAATATTGTAAATGCACAAACAGTAATTTCTCCGCATTGCAAGGTGCAATTCTGAAATTTTTTGCTTTTTCCTGCTCCTCTTAGCATGATAAAGAAGATTCAAAGAGAGTGAGATGCCAGCTCCTTTCATTCAGTCAGTAGCTTCAATCATTTCTGGACGTTTTTCAATGGCAAAAATCAATGAATATTGTAAATGCACAAACAGTAATTTCTCCGCATTGCAAGGTGCAATTCTGAAATTTTTTGCTTTTTCCTGCTCCTCTTAGCATGATAAAGAAGATTCAAAGAGAGTGAGATGCCAGCTCCTTTCATTCAGTCAGTAGCTACAAACATTTCTGGTATATGAATAACATGATGTTTTTCAATGGCAAAAATCAATGAATATTGTAAATGCACAAACAGTAATTTCTCCGCATTGTAAGGTGCAATTCTGAAATTTTTTGCTTTTTCCTGCTCCTCTTAGCATGATAAAGAAGATTCAAAGAGAGTGAGATGCCAGCTCCTTTCATTCAGTCAGTAGCTTCAATCATTTCTGGACGTTTTTCAATGGCAAAAATCAATGAATATTGTAAATGCACAAACAGTAATTTCTCCGCATTGCAAGGTGCAATTCTGAAATTTTTTGCTTTTTCCTGCTCCTCTTAGCATGATAAAGAAGATTCAAAGAGAGTGAGATGCCAGCTCCTTTCATTCAGTCAGTAGCTTCAATCATTTCTGGACGTTTTTCAATGGCAAAAATCAATGAATATTGTAAATGCACAAACAGTAATTTCTCCGCATTGCAAGGTGCAATTCTGAAATTTTTTTCTTTTTCCTGCTCCTCTTAGCATGACAAAGAAGATTCAAAGAGAGTAAGATGCCAGCTCCTTTCATTCAGTCAGTAGCTTCAATCATTTCTGGTATATGAATAACATGATGTTTTTCAATGGCAAAAATCAATGAATATTGTAAATGCACAAACAGTAATTTCTCCGCATTGCAAGGTGCAATTCTGAAATTTTTTGCTTTTTCCTGCTCCTCTTAGCATGATAAAGAAGATTCAAAGAGAGTGAGATGCCAGCTCCTTTCATTCAGTCAGTAGCTTCAATCATTTCTGGACGTTTTTCAATGGCAAAAATCAATGAATATTGTAAATGCACAAACAGTAATTTCTCCGCATTGCAAGGTGCAATTCTGAAATTTTTTGCTTTTTCCTGCTCCTCTTAGCATGATAAAGAAGATTCAAAGAGAGTGAGATGCCAGCTCCTTTCATTCAGTCAGTAGCTTCAATCATTTCTGGACGTTTTTCAATGGCAAAAATCAATGAATATTGTAAATGCACAAACAGTAATTTCTCCGCATTGCAAGGTGCAATTCTGAAATTTTTTGCTTTTTCCTGCTCCTCTTAGCATGATAAAGAAGATTCAAAGAGAGTGAGATGCCAGCTCCTTTCATTCAGTCAGTAGCTTCAAACATTTCTGGTATATGAATAATATGATGTTTTTCAATGGCAAAAATCAATGAATATTGTAAAAGCACAAACAGTAATTTCTCCGCATTGCAAGGTGCAATTCTGAAATTTTTTGCTTTTTCCTGCTCCTCTTAGCATGATAAAGAAGATTCAAAGAGAGTGAGATGCCAGCTCCTTTCATTCAGTCAGTAGCTTCAATCATTTCTGGACGTTTTTCAATGGCAAAAATCAATGAATATTGTAAATGCACAAACAGTAATTTCTCCGCATTGCAAGGTGCAATTCTGAAATTTTTTGCTTTTTCCTGCTCCTCTTAGCATGATAAAGAAGATTCAAAGAGAGTGAGATGCCAGCTCCTTTCATTTAGTCAGTAGCTTCAATCATTTCTGGTATATGAATAACATGATGTTTTTCAATGGCAAAAATCAATGAATATTGTAAATGCACAAACAGTAATTTCTCCGCATTGCAAGTTGCAATTCTGAAATTTTTTGCTTTTTCCTGCTCCTCTTAGCATGATAAAGAAGATTCAAAGAGAGTGAGATGCCAGCTCCTTTCATTCAGTCAGTAGCTTCAATCATTTCTGGACGTTTTTCAATGGCAAAAATCAATGAATATTGTAAATGCACAAACAGTAATTTCTCCGCATTGCAAGGTGCAATTCTGAAATTTTTTGCTTTTTCCTGCTCCTCTTAGCAAGATAAAGAAGATTCAAAGAGAGTGAGATGCCAGCTCCTTTCATTCAGTCAGTAGCTTCAATCATTTCTGGACGTTTTTCAATGGCAAAAATCAATGAATATTGTAAATGCACAAACAGTAATTTCTCCGCATTGCAAGGTGCAATTCTGAAATTTTTTGCTTTTTCCTGCTCCTCTTAGCATGATAAAGAAGATTCAAAGAGAGTGAGATGCCAGCTCCTTTCATTCAGTCAGTAGCTTCAAACATTTCTGGTATATGAATAACATGATGTTTTTCAATGGCAAAAATCAATGAATATTGTAAATGCACAAACAGTAATTTCTCCGCATTGCAAGGTGCAATTCTGAAATTTTTTGCTTTTTCCTGCTCCTCTTAGCATGATAAAGAAGATTCAAAGAGAGTGAGATGCCAGCTCCTTTCATTCAGTCAGTAGCTTCAATCATTTCTGGACGTTTTTCAATGGCAAAAATCAATGAATATTGTAAATGCACAAACAGTAATTTCTCCGCATTGCAAGGTGCAATTCTGAAATTTTTTGCTTTTTCCTGCTCCTCTTAGCATGATAAAGAAGATTCAAAGAGAGTGAGATGTCAGCTCCTTTCATTCAGTCAGTAGCTTCAAACATTTCTGGTATATGAATAACATGATGTTTTTCAATGGCAAAAATCAATGAATTTTGTAAATGCACAAACAGTAATTTCTCCGCATTGCAAGGTGCAATTCTGAAATTTTTTGCTTTTTCCTGCTCCTCTTAGCATGATAAAGAAGATTCAAAGAGAGTGAGATGCCAGTTCCTTTCATTCAGTCAGTAGCTTCAATCATTTCTGGACGTTTTTCAATGGCAAAAATCAATGAATATTGTAAATGCACAAACAGTAATTTCTCCGCATTGCAAGGTGCAATTCTGAAATTTTTTGCTTTTTCCTGCTCCTCTTAGCATGATAAAGAAGATTCAAAGAGAGTGAGATGCCAGCTCCTTTCATTCAGTCAGTAGCTTCAATCATTTCTGGTATATGAATAACATGATGTTTTTCAATGGCAAAAATCAATGAATATTGTAAATGCACAAACAGTAATTTCTCCGCATTGCAAGGTGCAATTCTGAATTTTTTTGCTTTTTCCTGCTCCTCTTAGCATGATAAAGAAGATTCAAAGAGAGTGAGATGCCAGCTCCTTTCATTCAGTCAGTAGCTTCAATCATTTCTGGACGTTTTTCAATGGCAAAAATCAATGAATATTGTAAATGCACAAACAGTAATTTCTCCGCATTGCAAGGTGCAATTCTGAAATTTTTTGCTTTTTCCTGCTCCTCTTAGCATGATAAACAAGATTCAAAGAGAGTGAGATGCCAGCTCCTTTCATTCAGTCAGTAGCTTCAATCATTTCTGGACGTTTTTCAATGGCAAAAATCAATGAATATTGTAAATGCACAAACAGTAATTTCTCCGCATTGCAAGGTGCAATTCTGAAATTTTTTGCTTTTTCCTGCTCCTCTTAGCATGATAAAGAAGATTCAAAGAGAGTGAGATGCCAGCTCCTTTCATTCAGTCAGTAGCTTCAAACATTTCTGGTATATGAATAACATGATGTTTTTCAATGGCAAAAATCAATGAATATTGTAAATGCACAAACAGTAATTTCTCCGCATTGCAAGGTGCAAGTCTGAAATTTTTTGCTTTTTCCTGCTCCTCTTAGCATGATAAAGAAGATTCAAAGAGAGTGAGATGCCAGCTACTTTCATTCAGTCAGTAGCTTCAATCATTTCTGGACGTTTTTCAATGGTAAAAATCAATGAATATTGTAAATGCACAAACAGTAATTTCTCCACATTGCAAGGTGCAATTCTGAAATTTTTTGCTTTTTCCTGCTCCTCTTAGCATGATAAAGAAGATTCAAAGAGAGTGAGATGCCAGCTCCTTTCATTCAGTCAGTAGCTTCAATCATTTCTGGTATATGAATAACATGATGTTTTTCAATGGCAAAAATCAATGAATATTGTAAATGCACAAACAGTAATTTCTCCGCATTGCAAGGTGCAATTCTGAAATTTTTTGCTTTTTCCTGCTCCTCTTAGCATGATAAAGAAGATTCAAAGAGAGTGAGATGCCAGCTCCTTTCATTCAGTCAGTAGCTTCAATCATTTCTGGACGTTTTTCAATGGCAAAAATCAATGAATATTGTAAATGCACAAACAGTAATTTCTCCGCATTGCAAGGTGCAATTCTGAAATTTTTTGCTTTTTCCTGCTCCTCTTAGCATGATAAAGAAGATTCAAAGAGAGTGAGATGTCAGCTCCTTTCATTCAGTCAGTAGCTTCAAACATTTCTGGTATATGAATAACATGATGTTTTTCAATGGCAAAAATCAATGAATTTTGTAAATGCACAAACAGTAATTTCTCCGCATTGCAAGGTGCAATTCTGAAATTTTTTGCTTTTTCCTGCTCCTCTTAGCATGATAAAGAAGATTCAAAGAGAGTGAGATGCCAGCTCCTTTCATTCAGTCAGTAGCTTCAAACATTTCTGGTATATGAATAATATGATGTTTTTCAATGGCAAAAATCAATGAATATTGTAAAAGCACAAACAGTAATTTCTCCGCATTGCAAGGTGCAATTCTGAAATTTTTTGCTTTTTCCTGCTCCTCTTAGCATGATAAAGAAGATTCAAAGAGAGTGAGATGCCAGCTCCTTTCATTCAGTCAGTAGCTTCAATCATTTCTGGACGTTTTTCAATGGCAAAAATCAATGAATATTGTAAATGTACAAACAGTAATTTCTCCGCATTGCAAGGTGCAATTCTGAAATTTTTTGCTTTTTCCTGCTCCTCTTAGCATGATAAAGAAGATTCAAAGAGAGTGAGATGCCAGCTCCTTTCATTTAGTCAGTAGCTTCAATCATTTCTGGTATATGAATAACATGATGTTTTTCAATGGCAAAAATCAATGAATATTGTAAATGCACAAACAGTAATTTCTCCGCATTGCAAGTTGCAATTCTGAAATTTTTTGCTTTTTCCTGCTCCTCTTAGCATGATAAAGAAGATTCAAAGAGAGTGAGATGCCAGCTCCTTTCATTCAGTCAGTAGCTTCAATCATTTCTGGACGTTTTTCAATGGCAAAAATCAATGAATATTGTAAATGCACAAACAGTAATTTCTCCGCATTGCAAGGTGCAATTCTGAAATTTTTTGCTTTTTCCTGCTCCTCTTAGCATGATAAAGAAGATTCAAAGAGAGTGAGATGCCAGCTCCTTTCATTCAGTCAGTAGCTTCAATCATTTCTGGACGTTTTTCAATGGCAAAAATCAATGAATATTGTAAATGCACAAACAGTAATTTCTCCGCATTGCAAGGTGCAATTCTGAAATTTTTTGCTTTTTCCTGCTCCTCTTAGCATGATAAAGAAGATTCAAAGAGAGTGAGATGCCAGCTCCTTTCATTCAGTCAGTAGCTTCAAACATTTCTGGTATATGAATAACATGATGTTTTTCAATGGCAAAAATCAATGAATATTGTAAATGCACAAACAGTAATTTCTCCGCATTGCAAGGTGCAATTCTGAAATTTTTTGCTTTTTCCTGCTCCTCTTAGCATGATAAAGAAGATTCAAAGAGCGTGAGATGCCAGCTCCTTTCATTCAGTCAGTAGCTTCAATCATTTCTGGACGTTTTTCAATGGCAAAAATCAATGAATATTGTAAATGCACAAACAGTAATTTCTCCGCATTGCAAGGTGCAATTCTGAAATTTTTTGCTTTTTCCTGCTCCTCTTAGCATGATAAAGAAGATTCAAAGAGAGTGAGATGTCAGCTCCTTTCATTCAGTCAGTAGCTTCAAACATTTCTGGTATATGAATAACATGATGTTTTTCAATGGCAAAAATCAATGAATTTTGTAAATGCACAAACAGTAATTTCTCCGCATTGCAAGGTGCAATTCTGAAATTTTTTGCTTTTTCCTGCTCCTCTTAGCATGATAAAGAAGATTCAAAGAGAGTGAGATGCCAGTTCCTTTCATTCAGTCAGTAGCTTCAATCATTTCTGGACGTTTTTCAATGGCAAAAATCAATGAATATTGTAAATGCACAAACAGTAATTTCTCCGCATTGCAAGGTGCAATTCTGAAATTTTTTGCTTTTTCCTGCTCCTCTTAGCATGATAAAGAAGATTCAAAGAGAGTGAGATGCCAGCTCCTTTCATTTAGTCAGTAGCTTCAAGCATTTCTGGTATATGAATAACATGATGTTTTTCAATGGCAAAAATCAATGAATATTGTAAATGCACAAACAGTAATTTCTCCGCATTGCAAGGTGCAATTCTGAATTTTTTTGCTTTTTCCTGCTCCTCTTAGCATGATAAAGAAGATTCAAAGAGAGTGAGATGCCAGCTCCTTTCATTCAGTCAGTAGCTTCAATCATTTCTGGACGTTTTTCAATGGCAAAAATCAATGAATATTGTAAATGCACAAACAGTAATTTCTCCGCATTGCAAGGTGCAATTCTGAAATTTTTTGCTTTTTCCTGCTCCTCTTAGCATGATAAACAAGATTCAAAGAGAGTGAGATGCCAGCTGCTTTCATTCAGTCAGTAGCTTCAATCATTTCTGGACGTTTTTCAATGGCAAAAATCAATGAATATTGTAAATGCACAAACAGTAATTTCTCCGCATTGCAAGGTGCAATTCTGAAATTTTTTGCTTTTTCCTGCTCCTCTTAGCATGATAAAGAAGATTCAAAGAGAGTGAGATGCCAGCTCCTTTCATTCAGTCAGTAGCTTCAAACATTTCTGGTATATGAATAACATGATGTTTTTCAATGGCAAAAATCAATGAATATTGTAAATGCACAAACAGTAATTTCTCCGCATTGCAAGGTGCAAGTCTGAATTTTTTTGCTTTTTCCTGCTCCTCTTAGCATGATAAAGAAGATTCAAAGAGAGTGAGATGCCAGCTACTTTCATTCAGTCAGTAGCTTCAATCATTTCTGGACGTTTTTCAATGGTAAAAATCAATGAATATTGTAAATGCACAAACAGTAATTTCTCCACATTGCAAGGTGCAATTCTGAAATTTTTTGCTTTTTCCTGCTCCTCTTAGCATGATAAAGAAGATTCAAAGAGAGTGAGATGCCAGCTCCTTTCATTCAGTCAGTAGCTTCAATCATTTCTGGTATATGAATAACATGATGTTTTTCAATGGCAAAAATCAATGAATATTGTAAATGCACAAACAGTAATTTCTCCGCATTGCAAGGTGCAATTCTGAAATTTTTTGCTTTTTCCTGCTCCTCTTAGCATGATAAAGAAGATTCAAAGAGAGTGAGATGCCAGCTCCTTTCATTCAGTCAGTAGCTTCAATCATTTCTGGACGTTTTTCAATGGCAAAAATCAATGAATATTGTAAATGCACAAACAGTAATTTCTCCGCATTGCAAGGTGCAATTCTGAAATTTTTTGCTTTTTCCTGCTCCTCTTAGCATGATAAAGAAGATTCAAAGAGAGTGAGATGTCAGCTCCTTTCATTCAGTCAGTAGCTTCAAACATTTCTGGTATATGAATAACATGATGTTTTTCAATGGCAAAAATCAATGAATTTTGTAAATGCACAAACAGTAATTTCTCCGCATTGCAAGGTGCAATTCTGAAATTTTTTGCTTTTTCCTGCTCCTCTTAGCATGATAAAGAAGATTCAAAGAGAGTGAGATGCCAGTTCCTTTCATTCAGTCAGTAGCTTCAATCATTTCTGGACGTTTTTCAATGGCAAAAATCAATGAATATTGTAAATGCACAAACAGTAATTTCTCCGCATTGCAAGGTGCAATTCTGAAATTTTTTGCTTTTTCCTGCTCCTCTTAGCATGATAAAGAAGATTCAAAGAGAGTGAGATGCCAGCTCCTTTCATTCAGTCAGTAGCTTCAATCATTTCTGGTATATGAATAACATGATGTTTTTCAATGGCAAAAATCAATGAATATTGTAAATGCACAAACAGTAATTTCTCCGCATTGCAAGGTGCAATTCTGAAATTTTTTGCTTTTTCCTGCTCCTCTTAGCATGATAAAGAAGATTCAAAGAGAGTGAGATGCCAGCTCCTTTCATTCAGTCAGTAGCTTCAATCATTTCTGGACGTTTTTCAATGGCAAAAATCAATGAATATTGTAAATGCACAAACAGTAATTTCTCCGCATTGCAAGGTGCAATTCTGAAATTTTTTGCTTTTTCCTGCTCCTCTTAGCATGATAAAGAAGATTCAAAGAGAGTGAGATGCCAGCTCCTTTCATTCAGTCAGTAGCTTCAATCATTTCTGGACGTTTTTCAATGGCAAAAATCAATGAATATTGTAAATGCACAAACAGTAATTTCTCCGCATTGCAAGGTGCAATTCTGAAATTTTTTGCTTTTTCCTGCTCCTCTTAGCATGATAAAGAAGATTCAAAGAGAGTGAGATGTCAGCTCCTTTCATTCAGTCAGTAGCTTCAAACATTTCTGGTATATGAATAACATGATGTTTTTCAATGGCAAAAATCAATGAATTTTGTAAATGCACAAACAGTAATTTCTCCGCATTGCAAGGTGCAATTCTGAAATTTTTTGCTTTTTCCTGCTCCTCTTAGCATGATAAAGAAGATTCAAAGAGAGTGAGATGCCAGTTCCTTTCATTCAGTCAGTAGCTTCAATCATTTCTGGACGTTTTTCAATGGCAAAAATCAATGAATATTGTAAATGCACAAACAGTAATTTCTCCGCATTGCAAGGTGCAATTCTGAAATTTTTTGCTTTTTCCTGCTCCTCTTAGCATGATAAAGAAGATTCAAAGAGAGTGAGATGCCAGCTCCTTTCATTCAGTCAGTAGCTTCAATCATTTCTGGTATATGAATAACATGATGTTTTTCAATGGCAAAAATCAATGAATATTGTAAATGCACAAACAGTAATTTCTCCACATTGCAAGGTGCAATTCTGAAATTTTTTGCTTTTTCCTGCTCCTCTTAGCATGATAAAGAAGATTCAAAGAGAGTGAGATGCCAGCTCCTTTCATTCAGTCAGTAGCTTCAATCATTTCTGGACGTTTTTCAATGGCAAAAATCAATGAATATTGTAAATGCACAAACAGTAATTTCTCCGCATTGCAAGGTGCAATTCTGAAATTTTTTGCTTTTTCCTGCTCCTCTTAGCATGATAAAGAAGATTCAAAGAGAGTGAGATGCCAGCTCCTTTCATTCAGTCAGTAGCTTCAAACATTTCTGGTATATGAATAACATGATGTTTTTCAATGGCAAAAATCAATGAATATTGTAAATGCACAAACAGTAATTTCTCCGCATTGCAAGGTGCAAGTCTGAAATTTTTTGCTTTTTCCTGCTCCTCTTAGCATGATAAAGAAGATTCAAAGAGAGTGAGATGCCAGCTACTTTCATTCAGTCAGTAGCTTCAATCATTTCTGGACGTTTTTCAATGGTAAAAATCAATGAATATTGTAAATGCACAAACAGTAATTTCTCCACATTGCAAGTTGCAATTCTGAAATTTTTTGCTTTTTCCTGCTCCTCTTAGCATGATAAAGAAGATTCAAAGAGAGTGAGATGCCAGCTCCTTTCATTCAGTCAGTAGCTTCAAACATTTCTGGTATATGAATAACATGAT
The DNA here is from genome assembly GCF_046119375.1 of Phyllobates terribilis. Taxonomy (NCBI): domain Eukaryota; kingdom Metazoa; phylum Chordata; class Amphibia; order Anura; family Dendrobatidae; genus Phyllobates; species Phyllobates terribilis. The sequence continues at coordinate 137,362 of NW_027364396.1, forward strand.
GTTTTTCAATGGCAAAAATCAATGAATATTGTAAATGCACAAACAGTAATTTCTCTGCATTGCAAGGTGCAATTCTGAAATTTTTTGCTTTTTCCTGCTCCACTTAGCATGATAAAGAAGATTCAAAGAGAGTGAGATGCCAGCTACTTTCATTCAGTCAGTAGCTTCAATCATTTCTGGACGTTTTTCAATGGTAAAAATCAATGAATATTGTAAATGCACAAACAGTACTTTCTCCACATTGCAAGGTGCAATTCTGAAATTTTTTGCTTTTTCCTGCTCCTCTTAGCATGATAAAGAAGATTCAAAGAGAGTGAGATGCCAGCTCCTTTCATTCAGTCAGTAGCTTCAAACATTTCTGGTATATGAATAACATGATGTTTTTCAATGGCAAAAATCAATGAATATTGTAAATGCACAAACAGTAATTTCTCCGCATTGCAAGGTGCAATTCTGAAATTTTTTGCTTTTTCCTGCTCCTCTTAGCATGATAAAGAAGATTCAAAGAGAGTGAGATGCCAGCTCCTTTCATTCAGTCAGTAGCTTCAAACATTTCTGGTATATGAATAACATGATGTTTTTCAATGGCAAAAATCAATGAATATTGTAAATGCACAAACAGTAATTTCTCCGCATTGCAAGGTGCAATTCTGAAATTTTTTGCTTTTTCCTGCTCCTCTTAGCATGATAAAGAATATTCAAAGAGAGTGAGATGCCAGCTCCTTTCATTCAGTCAGTAGCTTCAATCATTTCTGGATGTTTTTCAATGGCAAAAATCAATGAATATTGTAAATGCACAAACTGTAATTTCTCCGCATTGCAAGGTGCAATTCTGAAATTTTTGGCTTTTTCCTGCTCCTCTTAGCATGATAAAGAAGATTCAAAGAGAGTGAGATGCCAGCTCCTTTCATTCAGTCAGTAGCTTCAATCATTTCTGGACGTTTTTCAATGGCAAAAATCAATGAATATTGTAAATGCACAAACAGTAATTTCTCCGCATTGCAAGGTGCAATTCTGAAATTTTTTGCTTTTTCCTGCTCCTCTTAGCATGATAAAGAAGATTCAAAGAGAGTGAGATGCCAGCTCCTTTCATTCAGTCAGTACCTTCAATCATTTCTGGATGTTTTTCAATGGCAAAAATCAATGAATATTGTAAATGCACAAACAGTAATTTCTCCGCATTGCAAGGTGCAATTCTGAAATTTTTTGCTTTTTCCCGCTCCTCTTAGCATGATAAAGAAGATTCAAAGAGAGTGAGGTGCCAGCTCCTTTCATTCAGTCAGTAGCTTCAAACATTTCTGGTATATGAATAACATGTTTTTCAATGGCAAAAATCATTGAATATTGTAAATGCACAAACAGTAATTTCTCCGCATTGCAAGGTGCAATTCTGAAATTTTTTGATTTTTCCTGCTCCTCTTAGCATGATAAAGAAGATTCAAAGAGAGTGAGATGCCAGCTCCTTTCATTCAGTCAGTAGCTTCAATCATTTCTGGACGTTTTTCAATGGCAAAAATCAATGAATATTGTAAATGCACAAACAGTAATTTCTCCGCATTGCAAGGTGCAATTCTGAAATTTTTTGCTTTTTCCTGCTCCTCTTAGCATGATAAAGAAGATTCAAAGAGAGTGAGATGCCAGCTCCTTTCATTCAGTCAGTAGCTTCAATCATTTCTGGACGTTTTTCAATGGCAAAAATCAATGAATATTGTAAATGCACAAACAGTAATTTCTCCGCATTGCAAGGTGCAATTCTGAAATTTTTTGCTTTTTCCTGCTCCTCTTAGCATGATAAAGAAGATTCAAAGAGAGTGAGATGCCAGCTCCTTTCATTCAGTCAGTAGCTTCAAACATTTCTGGTATATGAATAACATGATGTTTTTCAATGGCAAAAATCAATGAATATTGTAAATGCACAAACAGTAATTTCTCCGCATTGCAAGGTGCAAGTCTGAAATTTTTTGCTTTTTCCTGCTCCTCTTAGCATGATAAAGAAGATTCAAAGAGAGTGAGATGCCAGCTACTTTCATTCAGTCAGTAGCTTCAATCATTTCTGGACGTTTTTCAATGGTAAAAATCAATGAATATTGTAAATGCACAAACAGTAATTTCTCCACATTGCAAGGTGCAATTCTGAAATTTTTTGCTTTTTCCTGCTCCTCTTAGCATGATAAAGAAGATTCAAAGAGAGTGAGATGCCAGCTCCTTTCATTCAGTCAGTAGCTTCAAACATTTCTGGTATATGAATAACATGATGTTTTTCAATGGCAAAAATCAATGAATATTTTAAATGCACAAACAGTAATTTCTCCGCATTGCAAGGTGCAATTCTGAAATTTTTTGCTTTTTCCTGCTCCTCTTAGCATGATAAAGAAGATTCAAAGAGAGTGAGATGCCAGCTCCTTTCATTCAGTCAGTAGCTTCAAACATTTCTGGTATATGAATAACATGATGTTTTTCAATGGCAAAAATCAATGAATATTGTAAATGCACAAAGAGTAATTTCTCCGCATTGCAAGGTGCAATTCTGAAATTTTTTGCTTTTTCCTGCTCCTCTTAGCATGATAAAGAAGATTCAAAGAGAGTGAGATGCCAGCTCCTTTCATTCAGTCAGTAGCTTCAATCATTTCTGGACGTTTTTCAATGGCAAAAATCAATGAATATTGTAAATGCACAAACAGTAATTTCTCCGCATTGCAAGGTGCAATTCTGAAATTTTTTGCTTTTTCCTGCTCCTCTTAGCATGATAAAGAAGATTCAAAGAGAGTGAGATGCCAGCTCCTTTCATTCAGTCAGTAGCTTCAATCATTTCTGGACGTTTTTCAATGGCAAAAATCAATGAATATTGTAAATGCACAAACAGTAATTTCTCCGCATTGCAAGGTGCAATTCTGAAATTTTTTGCTTTTTCCTGCTCCTCTTAGCATGATAAAGAAGATTCAAAGAGAGTGAGATGCCAGCTCCTTTCATTCAGTCAGTAGCTTCAATCATTTCTGGACGTTTTTCAATGGCAAAAATCAATGAATATTGTAAATGCACAAACAGTAATTTCTCCGCATTGCAAGGTGCAATTCTGAAATTTTTTGCTTTTTCCTGCTCCTCTTAGCATGATAAAGAAGATTCAAAGAGAGTGAGATGCCAGCTCCTTTCATTCAGTCAGTAGCTTCAAACATTTCTGGTATATGAATAACATGATGTTTTTCAATGGCAAAAATCAATGAATATTGTAAATGCACAAACAGTAATTTCTCCGCATTGCAAGGTGCAAGTCTGAAATTTTTTGCTTTTTCCTGCTCCTCTTAGCATGATAAAGAAGATTCAAAGAGAGTGAGATGCCAGCTCCTTTCATTCAGTCAGTAGCTTCAATCATTTCTGGACGTTTTTCAATGGTAAAAATCAATGAATATTGTAAATGCACAAACAGTAATTTCTCCACATTGCAAGGTGCAATTCTGAAATTTTTTGCTTTTTCCTGCTCCTCTTAGCATGATAAAGAAGATTCAAAGAGAGTGAGATGCCAGCTCCTTTCATTCAGTCAGTAGCTTCAAACATTTCTGGTATATGAATAACATGATGTTTTTCAATGGCAAAAATCAATGAATATTGTAAATGCACAAACAGTAATTTCTCCGCATTGCAAGGTGAAATTCTGAAATTTTTTGCTTTTTCCTGCTCCTCTTAGCATGATAAAGAAGATTCAAAGAGAGTGAGATGCCAGTTCCTTTCATTCAGTCAGTAGCTTCAATCATTTCTGGACGTTTTTCAATGGCAAAAATCAATGAATATTGTAAATGCACAAACAGTAATTTCTCCGCATTGCAAGGTGCAATTCTGAAATTTTTTGCTTTTTCCTGCTCCTCTTAGCATGATAAAGAAGATTCAAAGAGAGTGAGATGCCAGCTCCTTTCATTCAGTCAGTAGCTTCAATCATTTCTGGTATATGAATAACATGATGTTTTTCAATGGCAAAAATCAATGAATATTGTAAATGCACAAACAGTAATTTCTCCGCATTGCAAGGTGCAATTCTGAAATTTTTTGCTTTTTCCTGCTCCTCTTAGCATGATAAAGAAGATTCAAAGAGAGTGAGATGCCAGCTCCTTTCATTCAGTCAGTAGCTTCAATCATTTCTGGACGTTTTTCAATGGCAAAAATCAATGAATATTGTAAATGCACAAACAGTAATTTCTCCGCATTGCAAGGTGCAATTCTGAAATTTTTTGCTTTTTCCTGCTCCTCTTAGCATGATAAAGAAGATTCAAAGAGAGTGAGATGCCAGCTCCTTTCATTCAGTCAGTAGCTTCAAACATTTCTGGTATATGAATAACATGATGTTTTTCAATGGCAAAAATCAATGAATATTGTAAATGCACAAACAGTAATTTCTCTGCATTGCAAGGTGCAATTCTGAAATTTTTTGCTTTTTCCTGCTCCTCTTAGCATGATAAAGAAGATTCAAAGAGAGTGAGATGCCAGCTACTTTCATTCAGTCAGTAGCTTCAATCATTTCTGGACGTTTTTCAATGGTAAAAATCAATGAATATTGTAAATGCACAAACAGTAATTTCTCCACATTGCAAGGTGCAATTCTGAAATTTTTTGCTTTTTCCTGCTCCTCTTAGCATGATAAAGAAGATTCAAAGAGAGTGAGATGCCAGCTCCTTTCATTCAGTCAGTAGCTTCAAACATTTCTGGTATATGAATAACATGATGTTTTTCAATGGCAAAAATCAATGAATATTGTAAATGCACAAACAGTAATTTCTCCGCATTGCAAGGTGCAATTCTGAAATTTTTTGCTTTTTCCTGCTCCTCTTAGCATGATAAAGAAGATTCAAAGAGAGTGAGATGCCAGCTCCTTTCATTCAGTCAGTAGCTTCAAACATTTCTGGTATATGAATAACATGATGTTTTTCAATGGCAAAAATCAATGAATATTGTAAATGCACAAACAGTAATTTCTCCGCATTGCAAGGTACAATTCTGAAATTTTTTGCTTTTTCCTGCTCCTCTTAGCATGATAAAGAATATTCAAAGAGAGTGAGATGCCAGCTCCTTTCATTCAGTCAGTAGCTTCAATCATTTCTGGATGTTTTTCAATGGCAAAAATCAATGAATATTGTAAATGCACAAACTGTAATTTCTCCGCATTGCAAGGTGCAATTCTGAAATTTTTGGCTTTTTCCTGCTCCTCTTAGCATGATAAAGAAGATTCAAAGAGAGTGAGATGCCAGCTCCTTTCATTCAGTCAGTAGCTTCAATCATTTCTGGACGTTTTTCAATGGCAAAAATCAATGAATATTGTAAATGCACAAACAGTAATTTCTCCGCATTGCAAGGTGCAATTCTGAAATTTTTTGCTTTTTCCTGCTCCTCTTAGCATGATAAAGAAGATTCAAAGAGAGTGAGATGCCAGCTCCTTTCATTCAGTCAGTACCTTCAATCATTTCTGGATGTTTTTCAATGGCAAAAATCAATGAATATTGTAAATGCACAAACAGTAATTTCTCCGCATTGCAAGGTGCAATTCTGAAATTTTTTGCTTTTTCCCGCTCCTCTTAGCATGATAAAGAAGATTCAAAGAGAGTGAGGTGCCAGCTCCTTTCATTCAGTCAGTAGCTTCAAACATTTCGGGTATATGAATAACATGTTTTTCAATGGCAAAAATCATTGAATATTGTAAATGCACAAACAGTAATTTCTCCGCATTGCAAGGTGCAATTCTGAAATTTTTTGATTTTTCCTGCTCCTCTTAGCATGATAAAGAAGATTCAAAGAGAGTGAGATGCCAGCTCCTTTCATTCAGTCAGTAGCTTCAATCATTTCTGGACGTTTTTCAATGGCAAAAATCAATGAATATTGTAAATGCACAAACAGTAATTTCTCCGCATTGCAAGGTGCAATTCTGAAATTTTTTGCTTTTTCCTGCTCCTCTTAGCATGATAAAGAAGATTCAAAGAGAGTGAGATGCCAGCTCCTTTCATTCAGTCAGTAGCTTCAATCATTTCTGGACGTTTTTCAATGGCAAAAATCAATGAATATTGTAAATGCACAAACAGTAATTTCTCCGCATTGCAAGGTGCAATTCTGAAATTTTTTGCTTTTTCCTGCTCCTCTTAGCATGATAAAGAAGATTCAAAGAGAGTGAGATGCCAGCTCCTTTCATTCAGTCAGTAGCTTCAAACATTTCTGGTATATGAATAACATGATGTTTTTCAATGGCAAAAATCAATGAATATTGTAAATGCACAAACAGTAATTTCTCCGCATTGCAAGGTGCAAGTCTGAAATTTTTTGCTTTTTCCTGCTCCTCTTAGCATGATAAAGAAGATTCAAAGAGAGTGAGATGCCAGCTCCTTTCATTCAGTCAGTAGCTTGAATCATTTCTGGACGTTTTTCAATGGTAAAAATCAATGAATATTGTAAATGCACAAACAGTAATTTCTCCACATTGCAAGGTGCAATTCTGAAATTTTTTGCTTTTTCCTGCTCCTCTTAGCATGATAAAGAAGATTCAAAGAGAGTGAGATGCCAGCTCCTTTCATTCAGTCAGTAGCTTCAAACATTTCTGGTATATGAATAACATGATGTTTTTCAATGGCAAAAATCAATGAATATTGTAAATGCACAAACAGTAATTTCTCCGCATTGCAAGGTGCAATTCTGAAATTTTTTGCTTTTTCCTGCTCCTCTTAGCATGATAAAGAAGATTCAAAGAGAGTGAGATGCCAGCTCCTTTCATTCAGTCAGTAGCTTCAAACATTTCTGGTATATGAATAACATGATGTTTTTCAATGGCAAAAATCAATGAATATTGTAAATGCACAAACAGTAATTTCTCCGCATTGCAAGGTGCAATTCTGAAATTTTTTGCTTTTTCCTGCTCCTCTTAGCATGATAAAGAAGATTCAAAGAGAGTGAGATGCCAGCTCCTTTCATTCAGTCAGTAGCTTCAATCATTTCTGGACGTTTTTCAATGGCAAAAATCAATGAATATTGTAAATGCACAAACAGTAATTTCTCCGCATTGCAAGGTGCAATTCTGAAATTTTTTGCTTTTTCCTGCTCCTCTTAGCATGATAAAGAAGATTCAAAGAGAGTGAGATGCCAGCTCCTTTCATTCAGTCAGTAGCTTCAATCATTTCTGGACGTTTTTCAATGGCAAAAATCAATGAATATTGTAAATGCACAAACAGTAATTTCTCCGCATTGCAAGGTGCAATTCTGAAATTTTTTGCTTTTTCCTGCTCCTCTTAGCATGATAAAGAAGATTCAAAGAGAGTGAGATGCCAGCTCCTTTCATTCAGTCAGTAGCTACAAACATTTCTGGTATATGAATAACATGATGTTTTTCAATGGCAAAAATCAATGAATATTGTAAATGCACAAACAGTAATTTCTCCGCATTGCAAGGTGCAATTCTGAAATTTTTTGCTTTTTCCTGCTCCTCTTAGCATGATAAAGAAGATTCAAAGAGAGTGAGATGCCAGCTCCTTTCATTCAGTCAGTAGCTTCAATCATTTCTGGACGTTTTTCAATGGCAAAAATCAATGAATATTGTAAATGCACAAACAGTAATTTCTCCGCATTGCAAGGTGCAATTCTGAAATTTTTTGCTTTTTCCTGCTCCTCTTAGCATGATAAAGAAGATTCAAAGAGAGTGAGATGCCAGCTCCTTTGATTCAGTCAGTAGCTTCAATCATTTCTGGACGTTTTTCAATGGCAAAAATCAATGAATATTGTAAATGCACAAACAGTAATTTCTCCGCATTGCAAGGTGCAATTCTGAAATTTTTTGCTTTTTCCTGCTCCTCTTAGCATGACAAAGAAGATTCAAAGAGAGTAAGATGCCAGCTCCTTTCATTCAGTCAGTAGCTTCAATCATTTCTGGTATATGAATAACATGATGTTTTTCAATGGCAAAAATCAATGAATATTGTAAATGCACAAACAGTAATTTCTCCGCATTGCAAGGTGCAATTCTGAAATTTTTTGCTTTTTCCTGCTCCTCTTAGCATGATAAAGAAGATTCAAAGAGAGTGAGATGCCAGCTCCTTTCATTCAGTCAGTAGCTTCAATCATTTCTGGACGTTTTTCAATGGCAAAAATCAATGAATATTGTAAATGCACAAACAGTAATTTCTCCGCATTGCAAGGTGCAATTCTGAAATTTTTTGCTTTTTCCTGCTCCTCTTAGCATGATAAAGAAGATTCAAAGAGAGTGAGATGCCAGCTCCTTTCATTCAGTCAGTAGCTTCAATCATTTCTGGACGTTTTTCAATGGCAAAAATCAATGAATATTGTAAATGCACAAACAGTAATTTCTCCGCATTGCAAGGTGCAAGTCTGAAATTTTTTGCTTTTTCCTGCTCCTCTTAGCATGATAAAGAAGATTCAAAGAGAGTGAGATGCCAGGTCCTTTCATTCAGTCAGTAGCTTCAAACATTTCTGGTATATGAATAATATGATGTTTTTCAATGGCAAAAATCAATGAATATTGTAAAAGCACAAACAGTAATTTCTCCGCATTGCAAGGTGCAATTCTGAAATTTTTTGCTTTTTCCTGCTCCTCTTAGCATGATAAAGAAGATTCAAAGAGAGTGAGATGCCAGCTCCTTTCATTCAGTCAGTAGCTTCAATCATTTCTGGACGTTTTTCAATGGCAAAAATCAATGAATATTGTAAATGCACAAACAGTAATTTCTCCGCATTGCAAGGTGCAATTCTGAAATTTTTTGCTTTTTCCTGCTCCTCTTAGCATGATAAAGAAGATTCAAAGAGAGTGAGATGCCAGCTCCTTTCATTCAGTCAGTATCTTCAATCATTTCTGGTATATGAATAACATGATGTTTTTCAATGGCAAAAATCAATGAATATTGTAAATGCACAAACAGTAATTTCTCCGCATTGCAAGGTGCAATTCTGAAATTTTTTGCTTTTTCCTGCTCCTCTTAGCATGATAAAGAAGATTCAAAGAGAGTGAGATGCCAGCTCCTTTCATTCAGTCAGTAGCTTCAATCATTTCTGGACGTTTTTCAATGGCAAAAATCAATGAATATTGTAAATGCACAAACAGTAATTTCTCCGCATTGCAAGGTGCAATTCTGAAATTTTTTGCTTTTTCCTGCTCCTCTTAGCATGATAAAGAAGATTCAAAGAGAGTGAGATGCCAGCTCCTTTCATTCAGTCAGTAGCTTCAAACATTTCTGGTATATGAATAACATGATGTTTTTCAATGGCAAAAATCAATAAATATTGTAAATGCACAAACAGTAATTTCTCCGCATTGCAAGGTGCAATTCTGAAATTTTTTGCTTTTTCCTGCTCCTCTTAGCATGATAAAGAAGATTCAAAGAGAGTGAGATGCCAGCTCCTTTCATTCAGTCAGTAGCTTCAATCATTTCTGGACGTTTTTCAATGGCAAAAATCAATGAATATTGTAAATGCACAAACAGTAATTTCTCCGCATTGCAAGGTGCAATTCTGAAATTTTTTGCTTTTTCCTGCTCCTCTTAGCATGACAAAGAAGATTCAAAGAGAGTAAGATGCCAGCTCCTTTCATTCAGTCAGTAGCTTCAATCATTTCTGGTATATGAATAACATGATGTTTTTCAATGGCAAAAATCAATGAATATTGTAAATGCACAAACAGTAATTTCTCCGCATTGCAAGGTGCAATTCTGAAATTTTTTGCTTTTTCCTGCTCCTCTTAGCATGATAAAGAAGATTCAAAGAGAGTGAGATGCCAGCTCCTTTCATTCAGTCAGTAGCTTCAATCATTTCTGGATGTTTTTCAATGGCAAAAATCAATGAATATTGTAAATGCACAAACAGTAATTTCTCCGCATTGCAAGGTGCAATTCTGAAATTTTTTGCTTTTTCCTGCTCCTCTTAGCATGATAAAGAAGATTCAAAGAGAGTGAGATGCCAGCTCCTTTCATTCAGTCAGTAGCTTCAATCATTTCTGGACGTTTTTCAATGGCAAAAATCAATGAATATTGTAAATGCACAAACAGTAATTTCTCCGCATTGCAAGGTGCAATTCTGAAATTTTTTGCTTTTTCCTGCTCCTCTTAGCATGATAAAGAAGATTCAAAGAGAGTGAGATGCCAGGTCCTTTCATTCAGTCAGTAGCTTCAAACATTTCTGGTATATGAATAATATGATGTTTTTCAATGGCAAAAATCAATGAATATTGTAAACGCACAAACAGTAATTTCTCCGCATTGCAAGGTGCAATTCTGAAATTTTTTGCTTTTTCCTGCTCCTCTTAGCATGATAAAGAAGATTCAAAGAGAGTGAGATGCCAGCTCCTTTCATTCAGTCAGTAGCTTCAATCATTTCTGGACGTTTTTCAATGGCAAAAATCAATAAATATTGTAAATGCACAAACAGTAATTTCTCCGCATTGCAAGGTGCAATTCTGAAATTTTTTGCTTTTTCCTGCTCCTCTTAGCATGATAAAGAAGATTCAAAGAGAGTGAGATGCCAGCTCCTTTCATTCAGTCAGTAGCTTCAATCATTTCTGGTATATGAATAACATGATGTTTTTCAATGGCAAAAATCAATGAATATTGTAAATGCACAAACAGTAATTTCTCCGCATTGCAAGTTGCAATTCTGAAATTTTTTGCTTTTTCCTGCTCCTCTTAGCATGATAAAGAAGATTCAAAGAGAGTGAGATGCCAGCTCCTTTCATTCAGTCAGTAGCTTCAATCATTTCTGGACGTTTTTCAATGGCAAAAATCAATGAATATTGTAAATGCACAAACAGTAATTTCTCCACATTGCAAGGTGCAATTCTGAAATTTTTTGCTTTTTCCTGCTCCTCTTAGCATGATAAAGAAGATTCAAAGAGAGTGAGATGCCAGCTCCTTTCATTCAGTCAGTAGCTTCAATCATTTCTGGACGTTTTTCAATGGCAAAAATCAATGAATATTGTAAATGCACAAACAGTAATTTCTCCGCATTGCAAGGTGCAATTCTGAAATTTTTTGCTTTTTCCTGCTCCTCTTAGCATGATAAAGAAGATTCAAAGAGAGTGAGATGCCAGCTCCTTTCATTCAGTCAGTAGCTTCAAACATTTCTGGTATATGAATAACATGATGTTTTTCAATGGCAAAAATCAATGAATATTGTAAATGCACAAACAGTAATTTCTCCGCATTGCAAGGTGCAATTCTGAAATTTTTTGCTTTTTCCTGCTCCTCTTAGCATGATAAAGAAGATTCAAAGAGAGTGAGATGCCAGCTCCTTTCATTCAGTCAGTAGCTTCAATCATTTCTGGTATATGAATAACATGATGTTTTTCAATGGCAAAAATCAATGAATATTGTAAATGCACAAACAGTAATTTCTCCACATTGCAAGGTGCAATTCTGAAATTTTTTGCTTTTTCCTGCTCCTCTTAGCATGATAAAGAAGATTCAAAGAGAGTGAGATGCCAGCTCCTTTCATTCAGTCAGTAGCTTCAATCATTTCTGGACGTTTTTCAATGGCAAAAATCAATGAATATTGTAAATGCACAAACAGTAATTTCTCCGCATTGCAAGGTGCAATTCTGAAATTTTTTGCTTTTTCCTGCTCCTCTTAGCATGATAAAGAAGATTCAAAGAGAGTGAGATGCCAGCTCCTTTCATTCAGTCAGTAGCTTCAAACATTTCTGGTATATGAATAATATGATGTTTTTCAATGGCAAAAATCAATGAATATTGTAAAAGCACAAACAGTAATTTCTCCGCATTGCAAGGTGCAATTCTGAAATTTTTTGCTTTTTCCTGCTCCTCTTAGCATGATAAAGAAGATTCAAAGAGAGTGAGATGCCAGCTCCTTTCATTCAGTCAGTAGCTTCAATCATTTCTGGACGTTTTTCAATGGCAAAAATCAATGAATATTGTAAATGCACAAACAGTAATTTCTCCGCATTGCAAGGTGCAATTCTGAAATTTTTTGCTTTTTCCTGCTCCTCTTAGCATGATAAAGAAGATTCAAAGAGAGTGAGATGCCAGCTCCTTTCATTCAGTCAGTAGCTTCAATCATTTCTGGTATATGAATAACATGATGTTTTTCAATGGCAAAAATCAATGAATATTGTAAATGCACAAACAGTAATTTCTCCGCATTGCAAGTTGCAATTCTGAAATTTTTTGCTTTTTCCTGCTCCTCTTAGCATGATAAAGAAGATTCAAAGAGAGTGAGATGCCAGCTCCTTTCATTCAGTCAGTAGCTTCAATCATTTCTGGACGTTTTTCAATGGCAAAAATCAATGAATATTGTAAATGCACAAACAGTAATTTCTCCGCATTGCAAGGTGCAATTCTGAAATTTTTTGCTTTTTCCTGCTCCTCTTAGCATGATAAAGAAGATTCAAAGAGAGTGAGATGCCAGCTCCTTTCATTCAGTCAGTAGCTTCAATCATTTCTGGACGTTTTTCAATGGCAAAAATCAATGAATATTGTAAATGCACAAACAGTAATTTCTCCGCATTGCAAGGTGCAATTCTGAAATTTTTTGCTTTTTCCTGCTCCTCTTAGCATGATAAAGAAGATTCAAAGAGAGTGAGATGCCAGCTCCTTTCATTCAGTCAGTAGCTTCAAACATTTCTGGTATATGAATAACATGATGTTTTTCAATGGCAAAAATCAATGAATATTGTAAAAGCACAAACAGTAATTTCTCCGCATTGCAAGGTGCAATTCTGAAATTTTTTGCTTTTTCCTGCTCCTCTTAGCATGATAAAGAAGATTCAAAGAGAGTGAGATGCCAGCTCCTTTCATTCAGTCAGTAGCTTCAATCATTTCTGGACGTTTTTCAATGGCAAAAATCAATGAATATTGTAAATGCACAAACAGTAATTTCTCCGCATTGCAAGGTGCAATTCTGAAATTTTTTCTTTTTCCTGCTCCTCTTAGCATGATAAAGAAGATTCAAAGAGAGTGAGATGCCAGCTCCTTTCATTCAGTCAGTAGCTTCAATCATTTCTGGTATATGAATAACATGATGTTTTTCAATGGCAAAAATCAATGAATATTGTAAATGCACAAACAGTAATTTCTCCACATTGCAAGGTGCAATTCTGAAATTTTTTGCTTTTTCCTGCTCCTCTTAGCATGATAAAGAAGATTCAAAGAGAGTGAGATGACAGCTCCTTTCATTCAGTCAGTAGCTTCAATCATTTCTGGACGTTTTTCAATGGCAAAAATCAATGAATATTGTAAATGCACAAACAGTAATTTCTCCGCATTGCAAGGTGCAATTCTGAAATTTTTTGCTTTTTCCTGCTCCTCTTAGCATGATAAAGAAGATTCAAAGAGAGCGAGATGCCAGCTCCTTTCATTCAGTCAGTAGCTTCAATCATTTCTGGTATATGAATAACATGATGTTTTTCAATGGCAAAAATCAATGAATATTGTAAATGCACAAACAGTAATTTCTCCGCATTGCAAGGTGCAATTCTGAAATTTTTTGCTTTTTCCTGCTCCTCTTAGCATGATAAAGAAGATTCAAAGAGAGTGAGATGCCAGCTCCTTTCATTCAGTCAGTAGCTTCAATCATTTCTGGACGTTTTTCAATGGCAAAAATCAATGAATATTGTAAATGCACAAACAGTAATTTCTCCGCATTGCAAGGTGCAATTCTGAAATTTTTTGCTTTTTCCTGCTCCTCTTAGCATGATAAAGAAGATTCAAAGAGAGTGAGATGCCAGCTCCTTTCATTCAGTCAGTAGCTTCAAACATTTCTGGTATATGAATAACATGATGTTTTTCAATGGCAAAAATCAATGAATATTGTAAATGCACAAACAGTAATTTCTCCGCATTGCAAGGTGCAATTCTGAAATTTTTTGCTTTTTCCTGCTCCTCTTAGCATGATAAAGAAGATTCAAAGAGAGTGAGATGCCAGCTCCTTTCATTCAGTCAGTAGCTTCAAACATTTCTGGTATATGAATAACATGATGTTTTTCAATGGCAAAAATCAATGAATATTGTAAATGCACAAAGAGTAATTTCTCCGCATTGCAAGGTGCAATTCTGAAATTTTTTGCTTTTTCCTGCTCCTCTTAGCATGATAAAGAAGATTCAAAGAGAGTGAGATGCCAGCTCCTTTCATTCAGTCAGTAGCTTCAATCATTTCTGGACGTTTTTCAATGGCAAAAATCAATGAATATTGTAAATGCACAAACAGTAATTTCTCCGCATTGCAAGGTGCAATTCTGAAATTTTTTGCTTTTTCCTGCTCCTCTTAGCATGATAAAGAAGATTCAAAGAGAGTGAGATGCCAGCTCCTTTCATTCAGTCAGTAGCTTCAATCATTTCTGGACGTTTTTCAATGGCAAAAATCAATGAATATTGTAAATGCACAAACAGTAATTTCTCCGCATTGCAAGGTGCAATTCTGAAATTTTTTGCTTTTTCCTGCTCCTCTTAGCATGATAAAGAAGATTCAAAGAGAGTGAGATGCCAGCTCCTTTCATTCAGTCAGTAGCTACAAACATTTCTGGTATATGAATAACATGATGTTTTTCAGTGGCAAAAATCAATGAATATTGTAAATGCACAAACAGTAATTTCTCCGCATTGCAAGGTGCAATTCTGAAATTTTTTGCTTTTTCCTGCTCCTCTTAGCATGATAAAGAAGATTCAAAGAGAGTGAGATGCCAGCTCCTTTCATTCAGTCAGTAGCTTCAATCATTTCTGGACGTTTTTCAATGGCAAAAATCAATGAATATTGTAAATGCACAAACAGTAATTTCTCCGCATTGCAAGGTGCAATTCTGAAATTTTTTGCTTTTTCCTGCTCCTCTTAGTATGATAAAGAAGATTCAAAGAGAGTGAGATGCCAGCTCCTTTCATTCAGTCAGTAGCTTCAATCATTTCTGGACGTTTTTCAATGGCAAAAATCAATGAATATTGTAAATGCACAAACAGTAATTTCTCCGCATTGCAAGGTGCAATTCTGAAATTTTTTGCTTTTTCCTGCTCCTCTTAGCATGACAAAGAAGATTCAAAGAGAGTAAGATGCCAGCTCCTTTCATTCAGTCAGTAGCTTCAATCATTTCTGGTATATGAATAACATGATGTTTTTCAATGGCAAAAATCAATGAATATTGTAAATGCACAAACAGTAATTTCTCCGCATTGCAAGGTGCAATTCTGAAATTTTTTGCTTTTTCCTGCTCCTCTTAGCATGATAAAGAAGATTCAAAGAGAGTGAGATGCCAGCTCCTTTCATTCAGTCAGTAGCTTCAATCATTTCTGGACGTTTTTCAATGGCAAAAATCAATGAATATTGTAAATGCACAAACAGTAATTTCTCCGCATTGCAAGGTGCAATTCTGAAATTTTTTGCTTTTTCCTGCTCCTCTTAGCATGATAAAGAAGATTCAAAGATAGTGAGATGCCAGCTCCTTTCATTCAGTCAGTAGCTTCAATCATTTCTGGACGTTTTTAAATGGCAAAAATCAATGAATATTGTAAATGCACAAACAGTAATTTCTCCGCATTGCAAGGTGCAATTCTGAAATTTTTTGCTTTTTCCTGCTCCTCTTAGCATGATAAAGAAGATTCAAAGAGAGTGAGATGCCAGCTCCTTTCATTCAGTCAGTAGCTTCAAACATTTCTGGTATATGAATAACATGATGTTTTTCAATGGCAAAAATCAATGAATATTGTAAAAGCACAAACAGTAATTTCTCCGCATTGCAAGGTGCAATTCTGAAATTTTTTGCTTTTTCCTGCTCCTCTTAGCATGATAAAGAAGATTCAAAGAGAGTGAGATGCCAGCTCCTTTCATTCAGTCAGTAGCTTCAATCATTTCTGGACGTTTTTCAATGGCAAAAATCAATGAATATTGTAAATGCACAAACAGCAATTTCTCCGCATTGCAAGGTGCAATTCTGAAATTTTTTGCTTTTTCCTGCTCCTCTTAGCATGATAAAGAAGATTCAAAGAGAGTGAGATGCCAGCTCCTTTCATTCAGTCAGTAGCTTCAATCATTTCTGGTATATGAATAACATGATGTTTTTCAATGGCAAAAATCAATGAATATTGTAAATGCACAAACAGTAATTTCTCCGCATTGCAAGTTGCAATTCTGAAATTTTTTGCTTTTTCCTGCTCCTCTTAGCATGATAAAGAAGATTCAAAGAGAGTGAGATGCCAGCTCCTTTCATTCAGTCAGTAGCTTCAATCATTTCTGGACGTTTTTCAATGGCAAAAATCAATGAATATTGTAAATGCACAAACAGTAATTTCTCCTCATTGCAAGGTGCAATTCTGAAATTTTTTGCTTTTTCCTGCTCCTCTTAGCATGATAAAGAAGATTCAAAGAGAGTGAGATGCCAGCTCCTTTCATTCAGTCAGTAGCTTCAATCATTTCTGGACGTTTTTCAATGGCAAAAATCAATGAATATTGTAAATGCACAAACAGTAATTTCTCCGCATTGCAAGGTGCAATTCTGAAATTTTTTGCTTTTTCCTGCTCCTCTTAGCATGATAAAGAAGATTCAAAGAGAGTGAGATGCCAGCTCCTTTCATTCAGTCAGTAGCTTCAAACATTTCTGGTATATGAATAACATGATGTTTTTCAATGGCAAAAATCAATGAATATTGTAAAAGCACAAACAGTAATTTCTCCGCATTGCAAGGTGCAATTCTGAAATTTTTTGCTTTTTCCTGCTCCTCTTAGCATGATAAAGAAGATTCAAAGACAGTGAGATGCCAGCTCCTTTCATTCAGTCAGTAGCTTCAATCATTTCTGGACGTTTTTCAATGGCAAAAATCAATGAATATTGTAAATGCACAAACAGTAATTTCTCCGCATTGCAAGGTGCAATTCTGAAATTTTTTGCTTTTTCCTGCTCCTCTTAGCATGATAAAGAAGATTCAAAGAGATTGAGATGCCAGCTCCTTTCATTCAGTCAGTAGCTTCAATCATTTCTGGTATATGAATAACATGATGTTTTTCAATGGCAAAAATCAATGAATATTGTAAATGCACAAACAGTAATTTCTCCACATTGCAAGGTGCAATTCTGAAATTTTTTGCTTTTTCCTGCTCCTCTTAGCATGATAAAGAAGATTCAAAGAGAGTGAGATGCCAGCTCCTTTCATTCAGTCAGTAGCTTCAATCATTTCTGGACGTTACTCAATGGCAAAAATCAATGAATATTGTAAATGCACAAACAGTAATTTCTCCGCATTGCAAGGTGCAATTCTGAAATTTTTTGCTTTTTCCTGCTCCTCTTAGCATGATAAAGAAGATTCAAAGAGAGCGAGATGCCAGCTCCTTTCATTCAGTCAGTAGCTTCAATCATTTCTGGTATATGAATAACATGATGTTTTTCAATGGCAAAAATCAATGAATATTGTAAATGCACAAACAGTAATTTCTCCGCATTGCAAGGTGCAATTCTGAAATTTTTTGCTTTTTCCTGCTCCTCTTAGCATGATAAAGAAGATTCAAAGAGAGTGAGATGCCAGCTCCTTTCATTCAGTCAGTAGCTTCAATCATTTCTGGACGTTTTTCAATGGCAAAAATCAATGAATATTGTAAATGCACAAACAGTAATTTCTCCGCATTGCAAGGTGCAATTCTGAAATTTTTTGCTTTTTCCTGCTCCTCTTAGCATGATAAAGAAGATTCAAAGAGAGTGAGATGCCAGCTCCTTTCATTCAGTCAGTAGCTTCAAACATTTCTGGTATATGAATAACATGATGTTTTTCAATGGCAAAAATCAATGAATATTGTAAATGCACAAACAGTAATTTCTCCGCATTGCAAGGTGCAATTCTGAAATTTTTTGCTTTTTCCTGCTCCTCTTAGCATGATAAAGAAGATTCAAAGAGAGTGAGATGCCAGCTCCTTTCATTCAGTCAGTAGCTTCAATCATTTCTGGACGTTTTTCAATGGCAAAAATCAATGAATATTGTAAATGCACAAACAGTAATTTCTCCGCATTGCAAGGTGCAATTCTGAAATTTTTTGCTTTTTCCTGCTCCTCTTAGCATGATAAAGAAGATTCAAAGAGAGTGAGATGCCAGCTCCTTTCATTCAGTCAGTAGCTTCAATCATTTCTGGACGTTTTTCAATGGCAAAAATCAATGAATATTGTAAATGCACAAACAGTAATTTCTCCGCATTGCAAGGTGCAATTCTGAAATTTTTTGCTTTTTCCTGCTCCTCTTAGCATGATAAAGAAGATTCAAAGAGAGTGAGATGCCAGCTCCTTTCATTCAGTCAGTAGCTTCAATCATTTCTGGTATATGAATAACATGATGTTTTTCAATGGCAAAAATCAATGAATATTGTAAATGCACAAACAGTAATTTCTCCGCATTGCAAGGTGCAATTCTGAAATTTTTTGCTTTTTCCTGCTCCTCTTAGCATGATAAAGAAGATTCAAAGAGAGTGAGATGCCAGCTCCTTTCATTCAGTCAGCAGCTTCAATCATTTCTGGACATTTTTCAATGGCAAAAATCAATGAATATTGTAAATGCACAAACAGTAATTTCTCCGCATTGCAAGGTGCAATTCTGAAATTTTTTGCTTTTTCCTGCTCCTCTTAGCATGATAAAGAAGATTCAAAGAGAGTGAGATGCCAGCTTCTTTCATTCAGTCAGTAGCTTCAAACATTTCTGGTATATGAATAACATGATGTTTTTCAATGGCAAAAATCAATGAATATTGTAAATGCACAAACAGTAATTTCTCCGCATTGCAAGGTGCAATTCTGAAATTTTTTGCTTTTTCCTGCTCCTCTTAGCATGATAAAGAAGATTCAAAGAGAGTGAGATGCCAGCTCCTTTCATTCAGTCAGCAGCTTCAATCATTTCTGGACATTTTTCAATGGCAAAAATCAATGAATATTGTAAATGCACAAACAGTAATTTCTCCGCATTGCAAGGTGCAATTCTGAAATTTTTTGCTTTTTCCTGCTCCTCTTAGCATGATAAAGAAGATTCAAAGAGAGTGAGATGCCAGCTCCTTTCATTCAGTCAGTAGCTTCAATCATTTCTGGACGTTTTTCAATGGCAAAAATCAATGAATATTGTAAATGCACAAACAGTAATTTCTCCGCATTGCAAGGTGCAATTCTGAAATTTTTTGCTTTTTCCTGCTCCTCTTAGCATGATAAAGAAGATTCAAAGAGAGTGAGATGCCAGCTCCTTTCATTCAGTCAGTAGCTTCAATCATTTCTGGACGTTTTTCAATGGCAAAAATCAATGAATATTGTAAATGCACAAACAGTAATTTCTCCGCATTGCAAGGTGCAATTCTGAAATTTTTTGCTTTTTCCTGCTCCTCTTTGCATGATAAAGAAGATTCAAAGAGAGTGAGATGCCAGCTCCTTTCATTCAGTCAGTAGCTTCAATCATTTCTGGTATATGAATAACATGATGTTTTTCAATGGCAAAAATCAATGAATATTGTAAATGCACAAACAGTAATTTCTCCGCATTGCAAGGTGCAATTCTGAAATTTTTGGCTTTTTCCTGCTCCTCTTAGCATGATAAAGAAGATTCAAAGAGAGTGAGATGCCAGCTCCTTTCATTCAGTCAGTAGCTTCAATCATTTCTGGATGTTTTTCAATGGCAAAAATCAATGAATATTGTAAATGCACAAACAGTAATTTCTCCGCATTGCAAGGTGCAATTCTGAAATTTCTTGCATTTTCCTGCTCCTCTTAGCATGATAAAGAAGATTCAAAGAGAGTGAGATGCCAGCTCCTTTCATTCAGTCAGTAGCTTCAATCATTTCTGGACGTTTTTCAATGGCAAAAATCAATGAATATTGTAAATGCACAAACAGTAATTTCTCCGCATTGCAAGGTGCAATTCTGAAATTTTTTGCTTTTTCCTGCTCCTCTTAGCATGATAAAGAAGATTCAAAGAGAGTGAGATGCCAGCTCCTTTCATTCAGTCAGTAGCTTCAAACATTTCTGGTATATGAATAACATGATGTTTTTCAATGGCAAAAATCAATGAATATTGTAAATGCACAAACAGTAATTTCTCCGCATTGCAAGGTGCAATTCTGAAATTTTTTGCTTTTTCCTGCTCCTCTTAGCATGATAAAGAAGATTCAAAGAGAGTGAGATGCCAGCTCCTTTCATTCAGTCAGTAGCTTCAATCATTTCTGGACGTTTTTCAATGGCAAAAATCAATGAATATTGTAAATGCACAAACAGTAATTTCTCCGCATTGCAAGGTGCAATTCTGAAATTTTTTGCTTTTTCCTGCTCCTCTTAGCATGATAAAGAAGATTCAAAGAGAGTGAGATGCCAGCTCCTTTCATTCAGTCAGTAGCTTCAATCATTTCTGGACGTTTTTCAATGGCAAAAATCAATGAATATTGTAAATGCACAAACAGTAATTTCTCCGCATTGCAAGGTGCAATTCTGAAATTTTTTGCTTTTTCCTGCTCCTCTTAGCATGATAAAGAAGATTCAAAGAGAGTGAGATGCCAGCTCCTTTCATTCAGTCAGTAGCTTCAATCATTTCTGGTATATGAATAACATGATGTTTTTCAATGGCAAAAATCAATGAATATTGTAAATGCACAAACAGTAATTTCTCCGCATTGCAAGTTGCAATTCTGAAATTTTTTGCTTTTTCCTGCTCCTCTTAGCATGATAAAGAAGATTCAAAGAGAGTGAGATGCCAGCTCCTTTCATTCAGTCAGTAGCTTCAATCATTTCTGGACGTTTTTCAATGGCAAAAATCAATGAATATTGTAAATGCACAAACAGTAATTTCTCCGCATTGCAAGGTGCAATTCTGAAATTTTTTGCTTTTTCCTGCTCCTCTTAGCATGATAAAGAAGATTCAAAGAGAGTGAGATGCCAGCTCCTTTCATTCAGTCAGTAGCTTCAATCATTTCTGGACGTTTTTCAATGGCAAAAATCAATGAATATTGTAAATGCACAAACAGTAATTTCTCCGCATTGCAAGGTGCAATTCTGAAATTTTTTGCTTTTTCCTGCTCCTCTTAGCATGATAAAGAAGATTCAAAGAGAGTGAGATGCCAGCTCCTTTCATTCAGTCAGTAGCTTCAAACATTTCTGGTATATGAATAACATGATGTTTTTCAATGGCAAAAATCAATGAATATTGTAAAAGCACAAACAGTAATTTCTCCGCATTGCAAGGTGCAATTCTGAAATTTTTTGCTTTTTCCTGCTCCTCTTAGCATGATAAAGAAGATTCAAAGAGAGTGAGATGCCAGCTCCTTTCATTCAGTCAGTAGCTTCAATCATTTCTGGACGTTTTTCAAAGGCAAAAATCAATGAATATTGTAAATGCACAAACAGTAATTTCTCCGCATTGCAAGGTGCAATTCTGAAATTTTTTGCTTTTTCCTGCTCCTCTTAGCATGATAAAGAAGATTCAAAGAGAGTGAGATGCCAGCTCCTTTCATTCAGTCAGTAGCTTCAATCATTTCTGGTATATGAATAACATGATGTTTTTCAATGGCAAAAATCAATGAATATTGTAAATGCACAAACAGTAATTTCTCCACATTGCAAGGTGCAATTGTGAAATTTTTTGCTTTTTCCTACTCCTCTTAGCATGATAAAGAAGATTCAAAGAGAGTGAGATGCCAGCTCCTTTCATTCAGTCAGTAGCTTCAATCTCTTCTGGACGTTTTTCAATGGCAAAAATCAATGAATATTGTAAATGCACAAACAGTAATTTCTCCGCATTGCAAGGTGCAATTCTGAAATTTTTTGCTTTTTCCTGCTCCTCTTAGCATGATAAAGAAGATTCAAAGAGAGCGAGATGCCAGCTCCTTTCATTCAGTCAGTAGCTTCAATCATTTCTGGTATATGAATAACATGATGTTTTTCAATGGCAAAAATCAATGAATATTGTAAATGCACAAACAGTAATTTCTCCGCATTGCAAGGTGCAATTCTGAAATTTTTTGCTTTTTCCTGCTCCTCTTAGCATGATAAAGAAGATTCAAAGAGAGTGAGATGCCAGCTCCTTTCATTCAGTCAGTAGCTTCAATCATTTCTGGACGTTTTTCAATGGCAAAAATCAATGAATATTGTAAATGCACAAACAGTAATTTCTCCGCATTGCAAGGTGCAATTCTGAAATTTTTTGCTTTTTCCTGCTCCTCTTAGCATGATAAAGAAGATTCAAAGAGAGTGAGATGCCAGCTCCTTTCATTCAGTCAGTAGCTTCAAACATTTCTGGTATATGAATAACATGATGTTTTTCAATGGCAAAAATCAATGAATATTGTAAATGCACAAACAGTAATTTCTCCGCATTGCAAGGTGCAATTCTGAAATTTTTTGCTTTTTCCTGCTCCTCTTAGCATGATAAAGAAGATTCAAAGAGAGTGAGATGCCAGCTCCTTTCATTCAGTCAGTAGCTTCAATCATTTCTGGACGTTTTTCAATGGCAAAAATCAATGAATATTGTAAATGCACAAACAGTAATTTCTCCGCATTGCAAGGTGCAATTCTGAAATTTTTTGCTTTTTCCTGCTCCTCTTAGCATGATAAAGAAGATTCAAAGAGAGTGAGATGCCAGCTCCTTTCATTCAGTCAGTAGCTTCAATCATTTCTGGACGTTTTTCAATGGCAAAAATCAATGAATATTGTAAATGCACAAACAGTAATTTCTCCGCATTGCAAGGTGCAATTCTGAAATTTTTTGCTTTTTCCTGCTCCTCTTAGCATGATAAAGAAGATTCAAAGAGAGTGAGATGCCAGCTCCTTTCATTCAGTCAGTAGCTTCAATCATTTCTGGTATATGAATAACATGATGTTTTTCAATGGCAAAAATCAATGAATATTGTAAATGCACAAACAGTAATTTCTCCGCATTGCAAGGTGCAATTCTGAAATTTTTTGCTTTTTCCTGCTCCTCTTAGCATGATAAAGAAGATTCAAAGAGAGTGAGATGCCAGCTCCTTTCATTCAGTCAGCAGCTTCAATCATTTCTGGACATTTTTCAATGGCAAAAATCAATGAATATTGTAAATGCACAAACAGTAATTTCTCCGCATTGCAAGGTGCAATTCTGAAATTTTTTGCTTTTTCCTGCTCCTCTTAGCATGATAAAGAAGATTCAAAGAGAGTGAGATGCCAGCTCCTTTCATTCAGTCAGTAGCTTCAAACATTTCTGGTATATGAATAACATGATGTTTTTCAATGGCAAAAATCAATGAATATTGTAAATGCACAAACAGTAATTTCTCCGCATTGCAAGGTGCAATTCTGAAATTTTTTGCTTTTTCCTGCTCCTCTTAGCATGATAAAGAAGATTCAAAGAGAGTGAGATGCCAGCTCCTTTCATTCAGTCAGCAGCTTCAATCATTTCTGGACATTTTTCAATGGCAAAAATCAATGAATATTGTAAATGCACAAACAGTAATTTCTCCGCATTGCAAGGTGCAATTCTGAAATTTTTTGCTTTTTCCTGCTCCTCTTAGCATGATAAAGAAGATTCAAAGAGAGTGAGATGCCAGCTCCTTTCATTCAGTCAGTAGCTTCAATCATTTCTGGACGTTTTTCAATGGCAAAAATCAATGAATATTGTAAATGCACAAACAGTAATTTCTCCGCATTGCAAGGTGCAATTCTGAAATTTTTTGCTTTTTCCTGCTCCTCTTAGCATGATAAAGAAGATTCAAAGAGAGTGAGATGCCAGCTCCTTTCATTCAGTCAGTAGCTTCAATCATTTCTGGACGTTTTTCAATGGCAAAAATCAATGAATATTGTAAATGCACAAACAGTAATTTCTCCGCATTGCAAGGTGCAATTCTGAAATTTTTTGCTTTTTCCTGCTCCTCTTTGCATGATAAAGAAGATTCAAAGAGAGTGAGATGCCAGCTCCTTTCATTCAGTCAGTAGCTTCAATCATTTCTGGTATATGAATAACATGATGTTTTTCAATGGCAAAAATCAATGAATATTGTAAATGCACAAACAGTAATTTCTCCGCATTGCAAGGTGCAATTCTGAAATTTTTGGCTTTTTCCTGCTCCTCTTAGCATGATAAAGAAGATTCAAAGAGAGTGAGATGCCAGCTCCTTTCATTCAGTCAGTAGCTTCAATCATTTCTGGATGTTTTTCAATGGCAAAAATCAATGAATATTGTAAATGCACAAACAGTAATTTCTCCGCATTGCAATGTGCAATTCTGAAATTTCTTGCATTTTCCTGCTCCTCTTAGCATGATAAAGAAGATTCAAAGAGAGTGAGATGCCAGCTCCTTTCATTCAGTCAGTAGCTTCAATCATTTCTGGACGTTTTTCAATGGCAAAAATCAATGAATATTGTAAATGCACAAACAGTAATTTCTCCGCATTGCAAGGTGCAATTCTGAAATTTTTTGCTTTTTCCTGCTCCTCTTAGCATGATAAAGAAGATTCAAAGAGAGTGAGATGCCAGCTCCTTTCATTCAGTCAGTAGCTTCAAACATTTCTGGTATATGAATAACATGATGTTTTTCAATGGCAAAAATCAATGAATATTGTAAATGCACAAACAGTAATTTCTCCGCATTGCAAGGTGCAATTCTGAAATTTTTGGCTTTTTCCTGCTCCTCTTAGCATGATAAAGAAGATTCAAAGAGAGTGAGATGCCAGCTCCTTTCATTCAGTCAGTAGCTTCAATCATTTCTGGATGTTTTTCAATGGCAAAAATCAATGAATATTGTAAATGCACAAACAGTAATTTCTCCGCATTGCAAGGTGCAATTCTGAAATTTCTTGCATTTTCCTGCTCCTCTTAGCATGATAAAGAAGATTCAAAGAGAGTGAGATGCCAGCTCCTTTCATTCAGTCAGTAGCTTCAATCATTTCTGGACGTTTTTCAATGGCAAAAATCAATGAATATTGTAAATGCACAAACAGTAATTTCTCCGCATTGCAAGGTGCAATTCTGAAATTTTTTGCTTTTTCCTGCTCCTCTTAGCATGATAAAGAAGATTCAAAGAGAGTGAGATGCCAGCTCCTTTCATTCAGTCAGTAGCTTCAAACATTTCTGGTATATGAATAACATGATGTTTTTCAATGGCAAAAATCAATGAATATTGTAAATGCACAAACAGTAATTTCTCCGCATTGCAAGGTGCAATTCTGAAATTTTTTGCTTTTTCCTGCTCCTCTTAGCATGATAAAGAAGATTCAAAGAGAGTGAGATGCCAGCTCCTTTCATTCAGTCAGTAGCTTCAATCATTTCTGGACGTTTTTCAATGGCAAAAATCAATGAATATTGTAAATGCACAAACAGTAATTTCTCCGCATTGCAAGGTGCAATTCTGAAATTTTTTGCTTTTTCCTGCTCCTCTTAGCATGATAAAGAAGATTCAAAGAGAGTGAGATGCCAGCTCCTTTCATTCAGTCAGTAGCTTCAATCATTTCTGGACGTTTTTCAATGGCAAAAATCAATGAATATTGTAAATGCACAAACAGTAATTTCTCCGCATTGCAAGGTGCAATTCTGAAATTTTTTGCTTTTTCCTGCTCCTCTTAGCATGATAAAGAAGATTCAAAGAGAGTGAGATGCCAGCTCCTTTCATTCAGTCAGTAGCTTCAATCATTTCTGGTATATGAATAACATGATGTTTTTCAATGGCAAAAATCAATGAATATTGTAAATGCACAAACAGTAATTTCTCCGCATTGCAAGTTGCAATTCTGAAATTTTTTGCTTTTTCCTGCTCCTCTTAGCATGATAAAGAAGATTCAAAGAGAGTGAGATGCCAGCTCCTTTCATTCAGTCAGTAGCTTCAATCATTTCTGGACGTTTTTCAATGGCAAAAATCAATGAATATTGTAAATGCACAAACAGTAATTTCTCCGCATTGCAAGGTGCAATTCTGAAATTTTTTGCTTTTTCCTGCTCCTCTTAGCATGATAAAGAAGATTCAAAGAGAGTGAGATGCCAGCTCCTTTCATTCAGTCAGTAGCTTCAATCATTTCTGGACGTTTTTCAATGGCAAAAATCAATGAATATTGTAAATGCACAAACAGTAATTTCTCCGCATTGCAAGGTGCAATTCTGAAATTTTTTGCTTTTTCCTGCTCCTCTTAGCATGATAAAGAAGATTCAAAGAGAGTGAGATGCCAGCTCCTTTCATTCAGTCAGTAGCTTCAAACATTTCTGGTATATGAATAACATGATGTTTTTCAATGGCAAAAATCAATGAATATTGTAAAAGCACAAACAGTAATTTCTCCGCATTGCAAGGTGCAATTCTGAAATTTTTTGCTTTTTCCTGCTCCTCTTAGCATGATAAAGAAGATTCAAAGAGAGTGAGATGCCAGCTCCTTTCATTCAGTCAGTAGCTTCAATCATTTCTGGACGTTTTTCAAAGGCAAAAATCAATGAATATTGTAAATGCACAAACAGTAATTTCTCCGCATTGCAAGGTGCAATTCTGAAATTTTTTGCTTTTTCCTGCTCCTCTTAGCATGATAAAGAAGATTCAAAGAGAGTGAGATGCCAGCTCCTTTCATTCAGTCAGTAGCTTCAATCATTTCTGGTATATGAATAACATGATGTTTTTCAATGGCAAAAATCAATGAATATTGTAAATGCACAAACAGTAATTTCTCCACATTGCAAGGTGCAATTGTGAAATTTTTTGCTTTTTCCTACTCCTCTTAGCATGATAAAGAAGATTCAAAGAGAGTGAGATGCCAGCTCCTTTCATTCAGTCAGTAGCTTCAATCTCTTCTGGACGTTTTTCAATGGCAAAAATCAATGAATATTGTAAATGCACAAACAGTAATTTCTCCGCATTGCAAGGTGCAATTCTGAAATTTTTTGCTTTTTCCTGCTCCTCTTAGCATGATAAAGAAGATTCAAAGAGAGCGAGATGCCAGCTCCTTTCATTCAGTCAGTAGCTTCAATCATTTCTGGTATATGAATAACATGATGTTTTTCAATGGCAAAAATCAATGAATATTGTAAATGCACAAACAGTAATTTCTCCGCATTGCAAGGTGCAATTCTGAAATTTTTTGCTTTTTCCTGCTCCTCTTAGCATGATAAAGAAGATTCAAAGAGAGTGAGATGCCAGCTCCTTTCATTCAGTCAGTAGCTTCAATCATTTCTGGACGTTTTTCAATGGCAAAAATCAATGAATATTGTAAATGCACAAACAGTAATTTCTCCGCATTGCAAGGTGCAATTCTGAAATTTTTTGCTTTTTCCTGCTCCTCTTAGCATGATAAAGAAGATTCAAAGAGAGTGAGATGCCAGCTCCTTTCATTCAGTCAGTAGCTTCAAACATTTCTGGTATATGAATAACATGATGTTTTTCAATGGCAAAAATCAATGAATATTGTAAATGCACAAACAGTAATTTCTCCGCATTGCAAGGTGCAATTCTGAAATTTTTTGCTTTTTCCTGCTCCTCTTAGCATGATAAAGAAGATTCAAAGAGAGTGAGATGCCAGCTCCTTTCATTCAGTCAGTAGCTTCAATCATTTCTGGACGTTTTTCAATGGCAAAAATCAATGAATATTGTAAATGCACAAACAGTAATTTCTCCGCATTGCAAGGTGCAATTCTGAAATTTTTTGCTTTTTCCTGCTCCTCTTAGCATGATAAAGAAGATTCAAAGAGAGTGAGATGCCAGCTCCTTTCATTCAGTCAGTAGCTTCAATCATTTCTGGACGTTTTTCAATGGCAAAAATCAATGAATATTGTAAATGCACAAACAGTAATTTCTCCGCATTGCAAGGTGCAATTCTGAAATTTTTTGCTTTTTCCTGCTCCTCTTAGCATGATAAAGAAGATTCAAAGAGAGTGAGATGCCAGCTCCTTTCATTCAGTCAGTAGCTTCAATCATTTCTGGTATATGAATAACATGATGTTTTTCAATGGCAAAAATCAATGAATATTGTAAATGCACAAACAGTAATTTCTCCGCATTGCAAGTTGCAATTCTGAAATTTTTTGCTTTTTCCTGCTCCTCTTAGCATGATAAAGAAGATTCAAAGAGAGTGAGATGCCAGCTCCTTTCATTCAGTCAGTAGCTTCAATCATTTCTGGACGTTTTTCAATGGCAAAAATCAATGAATATTGTAAATGCACAAACAGTAATTTCTCCGCATTGCAAGGTGCAATTCTGAAATTTTTTGCTTTTTCCTGCTCCTCTTAGCATGATAAAGAAGATTCAAAGAGAGTGAGATGCCAGCTCCTTTCATTCAGTCAGTAGCTTCAATCATTTCTGGACGTTTTTCAATGGCAAAAATCAATGAATATTGTAAATGCACAAACAGTAATTTCTCCGCATTGCAAGGTGCAATTCTGAAATTTTTTGCTTTTTCCTGCTCCTCTTAGCATGATAAAGAAGATTCAAAGAGAGTGAGATGCCAGCTCCTTTCATTCAGTCAGTAGCTTCAAACATTTCTGGTATATGAATAACATGATGTTTTTCAATGGCAAAAATCAATGAATATTGTAAAAGCACAAACAGTAATTTCTCCGCATTGCAAGGTGCAATTCTGAAATTTTTTGCTTTTTCCTGCTCCTCTTAGCATGATAAAGAAGATTCAAAGAGAGTGAGATGCCAGCTCCTTTCATTCAGTCAGTAGCTTCAATCATTTCTGGACGCTTTTCAATGGCAAAAATCAATGAATATTGTAAATGCACAAACAGTAATTTCTCCGCATTGCAAGGTGCAATTCTGAAATTTTTTGCTTTTTCCTGCTCCTCTTAGCATGATAAAGAAGATTCAAAGAGAGTGAGATGCCAGCTCCTTTCATTCAGTCAGTAGCTTCAATCATTTCTGGTATATGAATAACATGATGTTTTTCAATGGCAAAAATCAATGAATATTGTAAATGCACAAACAGTAATTTCTCCACATTGCAAGGTGCAATTCTGAAATTTTTTGCTTTTTCCTGCTCCTCTTAGCATGATAAAGAAGATTCAAAGAGAGTGAGATGCCAGCTCCTTTCATTCAGTCAGTAGCTTCAATCATTTCTGGACGTTTTTCAATGGCAAAAATCAATGAATATTGTAAATGCACAAACAGTAATTTCTCCGCATTGCAAGGTGCAATTCTGAAATTTTTTGCTTTTTCCTGCTCCTCTTAGCATGATAAAGAAGATTCAAAGAGAGCGAGATGCCAGCTCCTTTCATTCAGTCAGTAGCTTCAATCATTTCTGGTATATGAATAACATGATGTTTTTCAATGGCAAAAATCAATGAATATTGTAAATGCACAAACAGTAATTTCTCCGCATTGCAAGGTGCAATTCTGAAATTTTTTGCTTTTTCCTGCTCCTCTTAGCATGATAAAGAAGATTCAAAGAGAGTGAGATGCCAGCTCCTTTCATTCAGTCAGTAGCTTCAATCATTTCTGGACGTTTTTCAATGGCAAAAATCAATGAATATTGTAAATGCACAAACAGTAATTTCTCCGCATTGCAAGGTGCAATTCTGAAATTTTTTGCTTTTTCCTGCTCCTCTTAGCATGATAAAGAAGATTCAAAGAGAGTGAGATGCCAGCTCCTTTCATTCAGTCAGTAGCTTCAAACATTTCTGGTATATGAATAACATGATGTTTTTCAATGGCAAAAATCAATGAATATTGTAAATGCACAAACAGTAATTTCTCCGCATTGCAAGGTGCAATTCTGAAATTTTTTGCTTTTTCCTGCTCCTCTTAGCATGATAAAGAAGATTCAAAGAGAGTGAGATGCCAGCTCCTTTCATTCAGTCAGTAGCTTCAATCATTTCTGGACGTTTTTCAATGGCAAAAATCAATGAATATTGTAAATGCACAAACAGTAATTTCTCCGCATTGCAAGGTGCAATTCTGAAATTTTTTGCTTTTTCCTGCTCCTCTTAGCATGATAAAGAAGATTCAAAGAGAGTGAGATGCCAGCTCCTTTCATTCAGTCAGTAGCTTCAATCATTTCTGGACGTTTTTCAATGGCAAAAATCAATGAATATTGTAAATGCACAAACAGTAATTTCTCCGCATTGCAAGGTGCAATTCTGAAATTTTTTGCTTTTTCCTGCTCCTCTTAGCATGATAAAGAAGATTCAAAGAGAGTGAGATGCCAGCTCCTTTCATTCAGTCAGTAGCTTCAATCATTTCTGGTATATGAATAACATGATGTTTTTCAATGGCAAAAATCAATGAATATTGTAAATGCACAAACAGTAATTTCTCCGCATTGCAAGGTGCAATTCTGAAATTTTTTGCTTTTTCCTGCTCCTCTTAGCATGATAAAGAAGATTCAAAGAGAGTGAGATGCCAGCTCCTTTCATTCAGTCAGCAGCTTCAATCATTTCTGGACATTTTTCAATGGCAAAAATCAATGAATATTGTAAATGCACAAACAGTAATTTCTCCGCATTGCAAGGTGCAATTCTGAAATTTTTTGCTTTTTCCTGCTCCTCTTAGCATGATAAAGAAGATTCAAAGAGAGTGAGATGCCAGCTCCTTTCATTCAGTCAGTAGCTTCAAACATTTCTGGTATATGAATAACATGATGTTTTTCAATGGCAAAAATCAATGAATATTGTAAAAGCACAAACAGTAATTTCTCCGCATTGCAAGGTGCAATTCTGAAATTTTTTGCTTTTTCCTGCTCCTCTTAGCATGATAAAGAAGATTCAAAGAGAGTGAGATGCCAGCTCCTTTCATTCAGTCAGTAGCTTCAATCATTTCTGGTATATGAATAACATGATGTTTTTCAATGGCAAAAATCAATGAATATTGTAAATGCACAAACAGTAATTTCTCCGCTTTGCAAGTTGCAATTCTGAAATTTTTTGCTTTTTCCTGCTCCTCTTAGCATGATAAAGAAGATTCAAAGAGAGTGAGATGCCAGCTCCTTTCATTCAGTCAGTAGCTTCAATTATTTCTGGACGTTTTTCAATGGCAAAAATCAATGAATATTGTAAATGCACAAACAGTAATTTCTCCGCATTGCAAGGTGGAATTCTGAAATTTTTTGCTTTTTCCTGCTCCTCTTAGCATGATAAAGAAGATTCAAAGAGAGTGAGATGCCAGCTCCTTTCATTCAGTCAGTTGCTTCAATCATTTCTGGACGTTTTTCAATGGCAAAAATCAATGAATATTGTAAATGCACAAACAGTAATTTCTCCGCATTGCAAGGTGCAATTCTGAAATTTTTTGATTTTTCCTGCTCCTCTTAGCATGATAAAGAAGATTCAAAGAGAGTGAGATGCCAGCTCCTTTCATTCAGTCAGTAGCTTCAATCATTTCTGGACGTTTTTCAATGGCAAAAATCAATGAATATTGTAAATGCACAAACAGTAATTTCTCCGCATTGCAAGGTGCAATTCTGAAATTTTTTGCTTTTTCCTGCTCCTCTTTGCATGATAAAGAAGATTCAAAGAGAGTGAGATGCCAGCTCCTTTCATTCAGTCAGTAGCTTCAATCATTTCTGGTATATGAATAACATGATGTTTTTCAATGGCAAAAATCAATGAATATTGTAAATGCACAAACAGTAATTTCTCCGCATTTCAAGGTGCAATTCTGAAATTTTTGGCTTTTTCCTGCTCCTCTTAGCATGATAAAGAAGATTCAAAGAGAGTGAGATGCCAGCTCCTTTCATTCAGTCAGTAGCTTCAATCATTTCTGGATGTTTTTCAATGGCAAAAATCAATGAATATTGTAAATGCACAAACAGTAATTTCTCCGCATTGCAAGGTGCAATTCTGAAATTTCTTGCATTTTCCTGCTCCTCTTAGCATGATAAAGAAGATTCAAAGAGAGTGAGATGCCAGCTCCTTTCATTCAGTCAGTAGCTTCAATCATTTCTGGACGTTTTTCAATGGCAAAAATCAATGAATATTGTAAATGCACAAACAGTAATTTCTCCGCATTGCAAGGTGCAATTCTGAAATTTTTTGCTTTTTCCTGCTCCTCTTAGCATGATAAAGAAGATTCAAAGAGAGTGAGATGCCAGCTCCTTTCATTCAGTCAGTAGCTTCAAACATTTCTGGTATATGAATAACATGATGTTTTTCAATGGCAAAAATCAATGAATATTGTAAATGCACAAACAGTAATTTCTCCGCATTGCAAGGTGCAATTCTGAAATTTTTTGCTTTTTCCTGCTCCTCTTAGCATGATAAAGAAGATTCAAAGAGAGTGAGATGCCAGCTCCTTTCATTCAGTCAGTAGCTTCAATCATTTCTGGACGTTTTTCAATGGCAAAAATCAATGAATATTGTAAATGCACAAACAGTAATTTCTCCGCATTGCAAGGTGCAATTCTGAAATTTTTTGCTTTTTCCTGCTCCTCTTAGCATGATAAAGAAGATTCAAAGAGAGTGAGATGCCACCTTCTTTCATTCAGTCAGTAGCTTCAAACATTTCTGGGATATGAATAACATGATGTTTTTCAATGGCAAAAATTAATGAATATTGTTAATGCACAAACAGTAATTTCTCCGCATTGCAAGGTGCAATTCTGAAATTTTTTGCTTTTTCCTGCTCCTCTTAGCATGATAAAGAAGATTCAAAGAGAGTGAGATGCCAGCTCCTTTCATTCAGTCAGTAGCTTCAATCATTTCTGGACGTTTTTCAATGGCAAAAATCAATGAATATTGTAAATGCACAAACAGTAATTTCTCCGCATTGCAAGGTGCAATTCTGAAATTTTTTGCTTTTTCCTGCTCCTCTTAGCATGATAAAAAAGATTCAAAGAGAGTGAGATGCCAGCTCCTTTCATTCAGTCAGTAGCTTCAATCATTTCTGGACGTTTTTCAATGGCAAAAATCAATGAATATTGTAAATGCACAAACAGTAATTTCTCCGCATTGCAAGGTGCAATTCTGAAATTTTTTGCTTTTTCCTGCTCCTCTTAGCATGATAAAGAAGATTCAAAGAGAGTGAGATGCCAGCTCCTTTCATTCAGTCAGTAGCTTCAATCATTTCTGGTATATGAATAACATGATGTTTTTCAATGGCAAAAATCAATGAATATTGTAAATGCACAAACAGTAATTTCTCCGCATTGCAAGTTGCAATTCTGAAATTTTTTGCTTTTTCCTGCTCCTCTTAGCATGATAAAGAAGATTCAAAGAGAGTGAGATGCCAGCTCCTTTCATTCAGTCAGTAGCTTCAATCATTTCTGGACGTTTTTCAATGGCAAAAATCAATGAATATTGTAAATGCACAAACAGTAATTTCTCCGCATTGCAACGTGCAATTCTGAAATTTTTTGGTTTTCTCTGCTCCTCTTAGCATGATAAAGAAGATTCAAAGAGAGTGAGATGCCAGCTCCTTTCATTCAGTCAGTAGCTTCAATCATTTCTGGACGTTTTTCAATGGCAAAAATCAATGAATATTGTAAATGCACAAACAGTAATTTCTCCGCATTGCAAGGTGCAATTCTGAAATTTTTTGCTTTTTCCTGCTCCTCTTAGCATGATAAAGAAGATTCAAAGAGAGTGAGATGTCAGCTCCTTTCATTCAGTCAGTAGCTTCAAACATTTCTGGTATATGAATAACATGATGTTTTTCAATGGCAAAAATCAATGAATATTGTAAAAGCAAAAACAGTAATTTCTCCGCATTGCAAGGTGCAATTCTGAAATTTTTTGCTTTTTCCTGCTCCTCTTAGCATGATAAAGAAGATTCAAAGAGAGTGAGATGCCAGCTCCTTTCATTCAGTCAGTAGCTTCAATAATTTCTGGACGTTTTTCAATGGCAAAAATCAATGAATATTGTAAATGCACAAACAGTAATTTCTCCGCATTGCAAGGTGCAATTCTGAAATTTTTTGCTTTTTCCTGCTCCTCTTAGCATGATAAAGAAGATTCAAAGAGAGTGAGATGCCAGCTCCTTTCATTCAGTCAGTAGCTTCAATCATTTCTGGTATATGAATAACATGATGTTTTTCAATGGCAAAAATCAATGAATATTGTAAATGCACAAACAGTAATTTCTCCACATTGCAAGGTGCAATTCTGAAATTTTTTGCTTTTTCCTGCTCCTCTTAGCATGATAAAGAAGATTCAAAGAGAGTGAGATGCCAGCTCCTTTCATTCAGTCAGTAGCTTCAATCTCTTCTGGACGTTTTTCAATGGCAAAAATCAATGAATATTGTAAATGCACAAACAGTAATTTCTCCGCATTGCAAGGTGCAATTCTGAAATTTTTTGCTTTTTCCTGCTCCTCTTAGCATGATAAAGAAGATTCAAAGAGAGCGAGATGCCAGCTCCTTTCATTCAGTCAGTAGCTTCAATCATTTCTGGTATATGAATAACATGATGTTTTTCAATGGCAAAAATCAATGAATATTGTAAATGCACAAACAGTAATTTCTCCGCATTGCAAGGTGCAATTCTGAAATTTTTTGCTTTTTCCTGCTCCTCTTAGCATGATAAAGAAGATTCAAAGAGAGTGAGATGCCAGCTCCTTTCATTCAGTCAGTAGCTTCAATCATTTCTGGACGTTTTTCAATGGCAAAAATCAATGAATATTGTAAATGCACAAACAGTAATTTCTCCGCATTGCAAGGTGCAATTCTGAAATTTTTTGCTTTTTCCTGCTCCTCTTAGCATGATAAAGAAGATTCAAAGAGAGTGAGATGCCAGCTCCTTTCATTCAGTCAGTAGCTTCAAACATTTCTGGTATATGAATAACATGATGTTTTTCAATGGCAAAAATCAATGAATATTGTAAATGCACAAACAGTAATTTCTCCGCATTGCAAGGTGCAATTCTGAAATTTTTTGCTTTTTCCTGCTCCTCTTAGCATGATAAAGAAGATTCAAAGAGAGTGAGATGCCAGCTCCTTTCATTCAGTCAGTAGCTTCAATCATTTCTGGACGTTTTTCAATGGCAAAAATCAATGAATATTGTAAATGCACAAACAGTAATTTCTCCGCATTGCAAGGTGCAATTCTGAAATTTTTTGCTTTTTCCTGCTCCTCTTAGCATGATAAAGAAGATTTAAAGAGAGTGAGATGCCAGCTCCTTTCATTCAGTCAGTAGCTTCAATCATTTCTGGACGTTTTTCAATGGCAAAAATCAATGAATATTGTAAATGCACAAACAGTAATTTCTCCGCATTGCAAGGTGCAATTCTGAAATTTTTTGCTTTTTCCTGCTCCTCTTAGCATGATAAAGAAGATTCAAAGAGAGTGAGATGCCAGCTCCTTTCATTCAGTCAGTAGCTTCAATCATTTCTGGTATATGAATAACATGATGTTTTTCAATGGCAAAAATCAATGAATATTGTAAATGCACAAACAGTAATTTCTCCGCATTGCAAGGTGCAATTCTGAAATTTTTTGCTTTTTCCTGCTCCTCTTAGCATGATAAAGAAGATTCAAAGAGAGTGAGATGCCAGCTCCTTTCATTCAGTCAGCAGCTTCAATCATTTCTGGACATTTTTCAATGGCAAAAATCAATGAATATTGTAAATGCACAAACAGTAATTTCTCCGCATTGCAAGGTGCAATTCTGAAATGTTTTGCTTTTTCCTGCTCCTCTTAGCATGATAAAGAAGATTCAAAGAGAGTGAGATGCCAGCTCCTTTCATTCAGTCAGTAGCTTCAAACATTTCTGGTATATGAATAACATGATGTGTTTCAATGGCAAAAATCAATGAATATTGTAAAAGCACAAACAGTAATTTCTCCGCATTGCAAGGTGCAATTCTGAAATTTTTTGCTTTTTCCTGCTCCTCTTAGCATGATAAAGAAGATTCAAAGAGAGTGAGATGCCAGCTCCTTTCATTCAGTCAGTAGCTTCAATCATTTCTGGACGTTTTTCAATGGCAAAAATCAATGAATATTGTAAATGCACAAACAGTAATTTCTCCGCATTGCAAGGTGCCATTCTGAAATTTTTTGCTTTTTCCTGCTCCTCTTAGCATGATAAAGAAGATTCAAAGAGAGTGAGATTCCAGCTCCTTTCATTCAGTCAGTAGCTTCAATCATTTCTGGTATATGAATAACATGATGTTTTTCAATGGCAAAAATCAATGAATATTGTAAATGCACAAACAGTAATTTCTCCGCATTGCAAGTTGCAATTCTGAAATTTTTTGCTTTTTCCTGCTCCTCTTAGCATGATAAAGAAGATTCAAAGAGAGTGAGATGCCAGCTCCTTTCATTCAGTCAGTAGCTTCAATTATTTCTGGACGTTTTTCAATGGCAAAAATCAATGAATATTGTAAATGCACAAACAGTAATTTCTCCGCATTGCAAGGTGCAATTCTGAAATTTTTTGCTTTTTCCTGCTCCTCTTAGCATGATAAAGAAGATTCAAAGAGAGTGAGATGCCAGCTCCTTTCATTCAGTCAGTTGCTTCAATCATTTCTGGACGTTTTTCAATGGCAAAAATCAGTGAATATTGTAAATGCACAAACAGTAATTTCTCCGCATTGCAAGGTGCAATTCTGAAATTTTTTGCTTTTTCCTGCTCCTCTTAGCATGATAAAGAAGATTCAAAGAGAGTGAGATGCCAGCTCCTTTCATTCAGTCAGTAGCTTCAATCATTTCTGGACGTTTTTCAATGGCAAAAATCAATGAATATTGTAAATGCACAAACAGTAATTTCTCCGCATTGCAAGGTGCAATTCTGAAATTTTTTGCTTTTTCCTGCTGCTCTTTGCATGATAAAGAAGATTCAAAGAGAGTGAGATGCCAGCTCCTTTCATTCAGTCAGTAGCTTCAATCATTTCTGGTATATGAATAACATGATGTTTTTCAATGGCAAAAATCAATGAATATTGTAAATGCACAAACAGTAATTTCTCCGCATTGCAAGGTGCAATTCTGAAATTTTTGGCTTTTTCCTGCTCCTCTTAGCATGATAAAGAGGATTCAAAGAGAGTGAGATGCCAGCTCCTTTCATTCAGTCAGTAGCTTCAATCATTTCTGGATGTTTTTCAATGGCAAAAATCAATGAATATTGTAAATGCACAAACAGTAATTTCTCCGCATTGCAAGGTGCAATTCTGAAATTTCTTGCATTTTCCTGCTCCTCTTAGCATGATAAAGAAGATTCAAAGAGAGTGAGATGCCAGCTCCTTTCATTCAGTCAGTAGCTTCAATCATTTCTGGATGTTTTTCAATGGCAAAAATCAATGAATATTGTAAATGCACAAACAGTAATTTCTCCGCATTGCAAGGTGCAATTCTGAAATTTTTTGCTTTTTCCTGCTCCTCTTAGCATGATAAAGAAGATTCAAAGAGAGTGCGATGCCAGCTCCTTTCATTCAGTCAGTAGCTTCAAACATTTCTGGTATATGAATAACATGATGTTTTTCAATGGCAAAAATCAATGAATATTGTAAATGCACAAACAGTAATTTCTCCGCATTGCAAGGTGCAATTCTGAAATTTTTTGCTTTTTCCTGCTCCTCTTAGCATGATAAAGAAGATTCAAAGAGAGTGAGATGCCAGCTCCTTTCATTCAGTCAGTAGCTTCAATCATTTCTGGTATATGAATAACATGATGTTTTTCAATGGCAAAAATCAATGAATATTGTAAATGCACAAACAGTAATTTCTCCGCATTGCAAGTTGCAATTCTGAAATTTTTTGCTTTTTCCTGCTCCTCTTAGCATGATAAAGAAGATTCAAAGAGAGTGAGATGCCAGCTCCTTTCATTCAGTCAGTAGCTTCAATCATTTCTGGACGTTTTTCAATGGCAAAAATCAATGAATATTGTAAATGCACAAACAGTAATTTCTCCGCATTGCAAGGTGCAATTCTGAAATTTTTTGCTTTTTCCTGCTCCTCTTAGCATGATAAAGAAGATTCAAAGAGAGTGAGATGCCAGCTCCTTTCATTCAGTCAGTAGCTTCAATAATTTCTGGACGTTTTTCAATGGCAAAAATCAATGAATATTGTAAATGCACAAACAGTAATTTCTCCGCATTGCAAGGTGCAATTCTGAAATTTTTTGCTTTTTCCTGCTCCTCTTAGCATGATAAAGAAGATTCAAAGAGAGTGAGATGCCAGCTCCTTTCATTCAGTCAGTAGCTTCAATCATTTCTGGTATATGAATAACATGATGTTTTTCAATGGCAAAAATCAATGAATATTGTAAATGCACAAACAGTAATTTCTCCACATTGCAAGGTGCAATTCTGAAATTTTTTGCTTTTTCCTGCTCCTCTTAGCATGATAAAGAAGATTCAAAGAGAGTGAGATGCCAGCTCCTTTCATTCAGTCAGTAGCTTCAATCTCTTCTGGACGTTTTTCAATGGCAAAAATCAATGAATATTGTAAATGCACAAACAGTAATTTCTCCGCATTGCAAGGTGCAATTCTGAAATTTTTTGCTTTTTCCTGCTCCTCTTAGCATGATAAAGAAGATTCAAAGAGAGCGAGATGCCAGCTCCTTTCATTCAGTCAGTAGCTTCAATCATTTCTGGTATATGAATAACATGATGTTTTTCAATGGCAAAAATCAATGAATATTGTAAATGCACAAACAGTAATTTCTCCGCATTGCAAGGTGCAATTCTGAAATTTTTTGCTTTTTCCTGCTCCTCTTAGCATGATAAAGAAGATTCAAAGAGAGTGAGATGCCAGCTCCTTTCATTCAGTCAGTAGCTTCAATCATTTCTGGACGTTTTTCAATGGCAAAAATCAATGAATATTGTAAATGCACAAACAGTAATTTCTCCGCATTGCAAGGTGCAATTCTGAAATTTTTTGCTTTTTCCTGCTCCTCTTAGCATGATAAAGAAGATTCAAAGAGAGTGAGATGCCAGCTCCTTTCATTCAGTCAGTAGCTTCAAACATTTCTGGTATATGAATAACATGATGTTTTTCAATGGCAAAAATCAATGAATATTGTAAATGCACAAACAGTAATTTCTCCGCATTGCAAGGTGCAATTCTGAAATTTTTTGCTTTTTCCTGCTCCTCTTAGCATGATAAAGAAGATTCAAAGAGAGTGAGATGCCAGCTCCTTTCATTCAGTCAGTAGCTTCAATCATTTCTGGACGTTTTTCAATGGCAAAAATCAATGAATATTGTAAATGCACAAACAGTAATTTCTCCGCATTGCAAGGTGCAATTCTGAAATTTTTTGCTTTTTCCTGCTCCTCTTAGCATGATAAAGAAGATTTAAAGAGAGTGAGATGCCAGCTCCTTTCATTCAGTCAGTAGCTTCAATCATTTCTGGACGTTTTTCAATGGCAAAAATCAATGAATATTGTAAATGCACAAACAGTAATTTCTCCGCATTGCAAGGTGCAATTCTGAAATTTTTTGCTTTTTCCTGCTCCTCTTAGCATGATAAAGAAGATTCAAAGAGAGTGAGATGCCAGCTCCTTTCATTCAGTCAGTAGCTTCAATCATTTCTGGTATATGAATAACATGATGTTTTTCAATGGCAAAAATCAATGAATATTGTAAATGCACAAACAGTAATTTCTCCGCATTGCAAGGTGCAATTCTGAAATTTTTTGCTTTTTCCTGCTCCTCTTAGCATGATAAAGAAGATTCAAAGAGAGTGAGATGCCAGCTCCTTTCATTCAGTCAGCAGCTTCAATCATTTCTGGACATTTTTCAATGGCAAAAATCAATGAATATTGTAAATGCACAAACAGTAATTTCTCCGCATTGCAAGGTGCAATTCTGAAATGTTTTGCTTTTTCCTGCTCCTCTTAGCATGATAAAGAAGATTCAAAGAGAGTGAGATGCCAGCTCCTTTCATTCAGTCAGTAGCTTCAAACATTTCTGGTATATGAATAACATGATGTGTTTCAATGGCAAAAATCAATGAATATTGTAAAAGCACAAACAGTAATTTCTCCGCATTGCAAGGTGCAATTCTGAAATTTTTTGCTTTTTCCTGCTCCTCTTAGCATGATAAAGAAGATTCAAAGAGAGTGAGATGCCAGCTCCTTTCATTCAGTCAGTAGCTTCAATCATTTCTGGACGTTTTTCAATGGCAAAAATCAATGAATATTGTAAATGCACAAACAGTAATTTCTCCGCATTGCAAGGTGCCATTCTGAAATTTTTTGCTTTTTCCTGCTCCTCTTAGCATGATAAAGAAGATTCAAAGAGAGTGAGATTCCAGCTCCTTTCATTCAGTCAGTAGCTTCAATCATTTCTGGTATATGAATAACATGATGTTTTTCAATGGCAAAAATCAATGAATATTGTAAATGCACAAACAGTAATTTCTCCGCATTGCAAGTTGCAATTCTGAAATTTTTTGCTTTTTCCTGCTCCTCTTAGCATGATAAAGAAGATTCAAAGAGAGTGAGATGCCAGCTCCTTTCATTCAGTCAGTAGCTTCAATTATTTCTGGACGTTTTTCAATGGCAAAAATCAATGAATATTGTAAATGCACAAACAGTAATTTCTCCGCATTGCAAGGTGCAATTCTGAAATTTTTTGCTTTTTCCTGCTCCTCTTAGCATGATAAAGAAGATTCAAAGAGAGTGAGATGCCAGCTCCTTTCATTCAGTCAGTTGCTTCAATCATTTCTGGACGTTTTTCAATGGCAAAAATCAGTGAATATTGTAAATGCACAAACAGTAATTTCTCCGCATTGCAAGGTGCAATTCTGAAATTTTTTGCTTTTTCCTGCTCCTCTTAGCATGATAAAGAAGATTCAAAGAGAGTGAGATGCCAGCTCCTTTCATTCAGTCAGTAGCTTCAATCATTTCTGGACGTTTTTCAATGGCAAAAATCAATGAATATTGTAAATGCACAAACAGTAATTTCTCCGCATTGCAAGGTGCAATTCTGAAATTTTTTGCTTTTTCCTGCTGCTCTTTGCATGATAAAGAAGATTCAAAGAGAGTGAGATGCCAGCTCCTTTCATTCAGTCAGTAGCTTCAATCATTTCTGGTATATGAATAACATGATGTTTTTCAATGGCAAAAATCAATGAATATTGTAAATGCACAAACAGTAATTTCTCCGCATTGCAAGGTGCAATTCTGAAATTTTTGGCTTTTTCCTGCTCCTCTTAGCATGATAAAGAGGATTCAAAGAGAGTGAGATGCCAGCTCCTTTCATTCAGTCAGTAGCTTCAATCATTTCTGGATGTTTTTCAATGGCAAAAATCAATGAATATTGTAAATGCACAAACAGTAATTTCTCCGCATTGCAAGGTGCAATTCTGAAATTTCTTGCATTTTCCTGCTCCTCTTAGCATGATAAAGAAGATTCAAAGAGAGTGAGATGCCAGCTCCTTTCATTCAGTCAGTAGCTTCAATCATTTCTGGATGTTTTTCAATGGCAAAAATCAATGAATATTGTAAATGCACAAACAGTAATTTCTCCGCATTGCAAGGTGCAATTCTGAAATTTTTTGCTTTTTCCTGCTCCTCTTAGCATGATAAAGAAGATTCAAAGAGAGTGCGATGCCAGCTCCTTTCATTCAGTCAGTAGCTTCAAACATTTCTGGTATATGAATAACATGATGTTTTTCAATGGCAAAAATCAATGAATATTGTAAATGCACAAACAGTAATTTCTCCGCATTGCAAGGTGCAATTCTGAAATTTTTTGCTTTTTCCTGCTCCTCTTAGCATGATAAAGAAGATTCAAAGAGAGTGAGATGCCAGCTCCTTTCATTCAGTCAGTAGCTTCAATCATTTCTGGTATATGAATAACATGATGTTTTTCAATGGCAAAA
The DNA here is from genome assembly GCF_046119375.1 of Phyllobates terribilis. Lineage (NCBI taxonomy): Eukaryota > Metazoa > Chordata > Amphibia > Anura > Dendrobatidae > Phyllobates > Phyllobates terribilis. The sequence goes on from NW_027364396.1 coordinate 178,959, forward strand.
ATCAATGAATATTGTAAATGCACAAACAGTAATTTCTCCGCATTGCAAGTTGCAATTCTGAAATTTTTTGCTTTTTCCTGCTCCTCTTAGCATGATAAAGAAGATTCAAAGAGAGTGAGATGCCAGCTCCTTTCATTCAGTCAGTAGCTTCAATCATTTCTGGACGTTTTTCAATGGCAAAAATCAATGAATATTGTAAATGCACAAACAGTAATTTCTCCGCATTGCAAGGTGCAATTCTGAAATTTTTTGCTTTTTCCTGCTCCTCTTAGCATGATAAAGAAGATTCAAAGAGAGTGAGATGCCAGCTCCTTTCATTCAGTCAGTAGCTTCAATCATTTCTGGACGTTTTTCAATGGCAAAAATCAATGAATATTGTAAATGCACAAACAGTAATTTCTCCGCATTGCAAGGTGCAATTCTGAAATTTTTTGCTTTTTCCTGCTCCTCTTAGCATGATAAAGAAGATTCAAAGAGAGTGAGATGCCAGCTCCTTTCATTCAGTCAGTAGCTTCAAACATTTCTGGTATATGAATAACATGATGTTTTTCAATGGCAAAAATCAATGAATATTGTAAAAGCACAAACAGTAATTTCTCCGCATTGCAAGGTGCAATTCTGAAATTTTTTGCTTTTTCCTGCTCCTCTTAGCATGATAAAGAAGATTCAAAGAGAGTGAGATGCCAGCTCCTTTCATTCAGTCAGTAGCTTCAATCATTTCTGGTATATGAATAACATGATGTTTTTCAATGGCAAAAATCAATGAATATTGTAAATGCACAAACAGTAATTTCTCCACATTGCAAGGTGCAATTCTGAAATTTTTTGCTTTTTCCTGCTCCTCTTAGCATGATAAAGAAGATTCAAAGAGAGTGAGATGCCAGCTCCTTTCATTCAGTCAGTAGCTTCAATCATTTCTGGACGTTTTTCAATGGCAAAAATCAATGAATATTGTAAATGCACAAACAGTAATTTCTCCGCATTGCAAGGTGCAATTCTGAAATTTTTTGCTTTTTCCTGCTCCTCTTAGCATGATAAAGAAGATTCAAAGAGAGCGAGATGCCAGCTCCTTTCATTCAGTCAGTAGCTTCAATCATTTCTGGTATATGAATAACATGATGTTTTTCAATGGCAAAAATCAATGAATATTGTAAATGCACAAACAGTAATTTCTCCGCATTGCAAGGTGCAATTCTGAAATTTTTTGCTTTTTCCTGCTCCTCTTAGCATGATAAAGAAGATTCAAAGAGAGTGAGATGCCAGCTCCTTTCATTCAGTCAGTAGCTTCAATCATTTCTGGACGTTTTTCAATGGCAAAAATCAATGAATATTGTAAATGCACAAACAATAATTTCTCCGCATTGCAAGGTGCAATTCTGAAATTTTTTGCTTTTTCCTGCTCCTCTTAGCATGATAAAGAAGATTCAAAGAGAGTGAGATGCCAGCTCCTTTCATTCAGTCAGTAGCTTCAAACATTTCTGGTATATGAATAACATGATGTTTTTCAATGGCAAAAATCAATGAATATTGTAAATGCACAAACAGTAATTTCTCCGCATTGCAAGGTGCAATTCTGAAATTTTTTGCTTTTTCCTGCTCCTCTTAGCATGATAAAGAAGATTCAAAGAGAGTGAGATGCCAGCTCCTTTCATTCAGTCAGTAGCTTCAATCATTTCTGGACGTTTTTCAATGGCAAAAATCAATGAATATTGTAAATGCACAAACAGTAATTTCTCCGCATTGCAAGGTGCAATTCTGAAATTTTTTGCTTTTTCCTGCTCCTCTTAGCATGATAAAGAAGATTCAAAGAGAGTGAGATGCCAGCTCCTTTCATTCAGTCAGTAGCTTCAATCATTTCTGGACGTTTTTCAATGGCAAAAATCAATGAATATTGTAAATGCACAAACAGTAATTTCTCCGCATTGCAAGGTGCAATTCTGAAATTTTTTGCTTTTTCCTGCTCCTCTTAGCATGATAAAGAAGATTCAAAGAGAGTGAGATGCCAGCTCCTTTCATTCAGTCAGTAGCTTCAATCATTTCTGGTATATGAATAACATGATGTTTTTCAATGGCAAAAATCAATGAATATTGTAAATGCACAAACAGTAATTTCTCCGCATTGCAAGTTGCAATTCTGAAATTTTTTGCTTTTTCCTGCTCCTCTTAGCATGATAAAGAAGATTCAAAGAGAGTGAGATGCCAGCTCCTTTCATTCAGTCAGTAGCTTCAATTATTTCTGGACGTTTTTCAATGGCAAAAATCAATGAATATTGTAAATGCACAAACAGTAATTTCTCCGCATTGCAAGGTGCAATTCTGAAATTTTTTGCTTTTTCCTGCTCCTCTTAGCATGATAAAGAAGATTCAAAGAGAGTGAGATGCCAGCTCCTTTCATTCAGTCAGTTGCTTCAATCATTTCTGGACGTTTTTCAATGGCAAAAATCAGTGAATATTGTAAATGCACAAACAGTAATTTCTCCGCATTGCAAGGTGCAATTCTGAAATTTTTTGCTTTTTCCTGCTCCTCTTAGCATGATAAAGAAGATTCAAAGAGAGTGAGATGCCAGCTCCTTTCATTCAGTCAGTAGCTTCAATCATTTCTGGGCGTTTTTCAATGGCAAAAATCAATGAATATTGTAAATGCACAAACAGTAATTTCTCCGCATTGCAAGGTGCAATTCTGAAATTTTTTGCTTTTTCCTGCTCCTCTTTGCATGATAAAGAAGATTCAAAGAGAGTGAGATGCCAGCACCTTTCATTCAGTCAGTAGCTTCAATCATTTCTGGTATATGAATAACATAATGTTTTTCAATGGCAAAAATCAATGAATATTGTAAATGCACAAACAGTAATTTCTCCGCATTGCAAGGTGCAATTCTGAAATTTTTGGCTTTTTCCTGCTCCTCTTAGCATGATAAAGAAGATTCAAAGAGAGTGAGATGCCAGCTCCTTTCATTCAGTCAGTAGCTTCAATCATTTCTGGATGTTTTTCAATGGCAAAAATCAATGAATATTGTAAATGCACAAACAGTAATTTCTCCGCATTGCAAGGTGCAATTCTGAAATTTCTTGCATTTTCCTGCTCCTCTTAGCATGATAAAGAAGATTCAAAGAGAGTGAGATGCCAGCTCCTTTCATTCAGTCAGTAGCTTCAATCATTTCTGGACGTTTTTCAATGGCAAAAATCAATGAATATTGTAAATGCACAAACAGTAATTTCTCCGCATTGCAAGGTGCAATTCTGAAATTTTTTGCTTTTTCCTGCTCCTCTTAGCATGATAAAGAAGATTCAAAGAGAGTGAGATGCCAGCTCCTTTCATTCAGTCAGTAGCTTCAAACATTTCTGGTATATGAATAACATGATGTTTTTCAATGGCAAAAATCAATGAATATTGTAAATGCACAAACAGTAATTTCTCCGCATTGCAAGGTGCAATTCTGAAATTTTTTGCTTTTTCCTGCTCCTCTTAGCATGATAAAGAAGATTCAAAGAGAGTGAGATGCCAGCTCCTTTCATTCAGTCAGTAGCTTCAATCATTTCTGGACGTTTTTCAATGGCAAAAATCAATGAATATTGTAAATGCACAAACAGTAATTTCTCCGCATTGCAAGGTGCAATTCTGAAATTTTTTGCTTTTTCCTGCTCCTCTTAGCATGATAAAGAAGATTCAAAGAGAGTGAGATGCCAGCTTCTTTCATTCAGTCAGTAGCTTCAAACATTTCTGGGATATGAATAACATGATGTTTTTCAATGGCAAAAATTAATGAATATTGTAAATGCACAAACAGTAATTTCTCCGCATTGCAAGGTGCAATTCTGAAATTTTTTGCTTTTTCCTGCTCCTCTTAGCATGATAAAGAAGATTCAAAGAGAGTGAGATGCCAGCTCCTTTCATTCAGTCAGTAGCTTCAATCATTTCTGGACGTTTTTCAATGGCAAAAATCAATGAATATTGTAAATGCACAAACAGTAATTTCTCCGCATTGCAAGGTGCAATTCTGAAATTTTTTGCTTTTTCCTGCTCCTCTTAGCATGATAAAGAAGATTCAAAGAGAGTGAGATGCCAGCTCCTTTCATTCAGTCAGTAGCTTCAATCATTTCTGGACGTTTTTCAATGGCAAAAATCAATGAATATTGTAAATGCACAAACAGTAATTTCTCCGCATTGCAAGGTGCAATTCTGAAATTTTTTGCTTTTTCCTGCTCCTATTAGCATGATAAAGAAGATTCAAAGAGAGTGAGATGCCAGCTCCTTTCATTCAGTCAGTAGCTTCAATCATTTCTGGTATATGAATAACATGATGTTTTTCAATGGCAAAAATCAATGAATATTGTAAATGCACAAACAGTAATTTCTCCGCATTGCAAGTTGCAATTCTGAAATTTTTTGCTTTTTCCTGCTCCTCTTAGCATGATAAAGAAGATTCAAAGAGAGTGAGATTCCAGCTCCTTTCATTCAGTCAGTAGCTTCAATCATTTCTGGACGTTTTTCAATGGCAAAAATCAATGAATATTGTAAATGCACAAACAGTAATTTCTCCGCATTGCAAGGTGCAATTCTGAAATTTTTTGCTTTTTCCTGCTCCTCTTAGCATGATAAAGAAGATTCAAAGAGAGTGAGATGCCAGCTCCTTTCATTCAGTCAGTAGCTTCAATCATTTCTGGACGTTTTTCAATGGCAAAAATCAATGAATATTGTAAATGCACAAACAGTAATTTCTCCGCATTGCAAGATGCAATTCTGAAATTTTTTGCTTTTTCCTGCTCCTCTTAGCATGATAAAAAAGATTCAAAGAGAGTGAGATGCCAGCTCCTTTCATTCAGTCAGTAGCTTCAATCATTTCTGGACGTTTTTCAATGGCAAAAATCAATGAATATTGTAAATGCACAAACAGTAATTTCTCCGCATTGCAAGGTGCAATTCTGAAATTTTTTGCTTTTTCCTGCTCCTCTTAGCATGATAAAGAAGATTCAAAGAGAGTGAGATGCCAGCTCCTTTCATTCAGTCAGTAGCTTCAATCATTTCTGGTATATGAATAACATGATGTTTTTCAATGGCAAAAATCAATGAATTTTGTAAATGCACAAACAGTAATTTCTCCGCATTGCAAGGTGCAATTCTGAAATTTTTTGCTTTTTCCTGCTCCTCTTAGCATGATAAAGAAGATTCAAAGAGAGTGAGATGCCAGCTCCTTTCATTCAGTCAGTAGCTTCAATCATTTCTGGACGTTTTTCAATGGCAAAAATCAATGAATATTGTAAATGCACAAACAGTAATTTCTCCGCATTGCAAGGTGCAATTCTGAAATTTTTTGCTTTTTCCTGCTCCTCTTAGCATGATAAAGAAGATTCAAAGAGAGTGAGATGCCAGCTCCTTTCATTCAGTCAGTAGCTTCAGTCATTTCTGGACGTTTTTCAATGGCAAAAATCAATGAATATTGTAAATGCACAAACAGTAATTTCTCCGCATTGCAAGGTGCAATTCTGAAATTTTTTGCTTTTTCCTGCTCCTCTTAGCATGATAAAGAAGATTCAAAGAGAGTGAGATGCCAGCTCCTTTCATTCAGTCAGTAGCTTCAATCATTTCTGGTATATGAATAACATGATGTTTTTCAATGGCAAAAATCAATGAATATTGTAAATGCACAAACAGTAATTTCTCCGCATTGCAAGTTGCAATTCTGAAATTTTTTGCTTTTTCCTGCTCCTCTTAGCATGATAAAGAAGATTCAAAGAGAGTGAGATTCCAGCTCCTTTCATTCAGTCAGTAGCTTCAATCATTTCTGGACGTTTTTCAATGGCAAAAATCAATGAATATTGTAAATGCACAAACAGTAATTTCTCCGCATTGCAAGGTGCAATTCTGAAATTTTTTGCTTTTTCCTGCTCCTCTTAGCATGATAAAGAAGATTCAAAGAGAGTGAGATGCCAGCTCCTTTCATTCAGTCAGTAGCTTCAATCATTTCTGGATGTTTTTCAATGGCAAAAATCAATGAATATTGTAAATGCACAAACAGTAATTTCTCCGCATTGCAAGATGCAATTCTTAAATTTTTTGCTTTTTCCTGCTCCTCTTAGCATGATAAAGAAGATTCAAAGAGAGTGAGATGCCAGCTCCTTTCATTCAGTCAGTAGCTTCAATCATTTCTGGACGTTTTTCAATGGCAAAAATCAATGAATATTGTAAATGCACAAACAGTAATTTCTCCGCATTGCAAGGTGCAATTCTGAAATTTTTTGCTTTTTCCTGCTCCTCTTAGCATGATAAAGAAGATTCAAAGAGAGTGAGATGCCAGCTCCTTTCATTCAGTCAGTAGCTTCAATCATTTCTGGTATATGAATAACATGATGTTTTTCAATGGCAAAAATCAATGAATATTGTAAATGCACAAACAGTAATTTCTCCGCATTGCAAGGTGCAATTCTGAAATTTTTTGCTTTTTCCTGCTCCTCTTAGCATGATAAAGAAGATTCAAAGAGAGTGAGATGCCAGCTCCTTTCATTCAGTCAGTAGCTTCAATCATTTCTGGACGTTTTTCAATGGCAAAAATCAATGAATATTGTAAATGCACAAACTGTAATTTCTCCGCATTGCAAGGTGCAATTCTGAAATTTTTTGCTTTTTCCTGCTCCTCTTAGCATGATAAAGAAGATTCAAAGAGGGTGAGATGCCAGCTCCTTTCATTCAGTCAGTAGCTTCAGTCATTTCTGGACGTTTTTCAATGGCAAAAATCAATGAATATTGTAAATGCACAAACAGTAATTTCTCCGCATTGCAAGGTGCAATTCTGAAATTTTTTGCTTTTTCCTGCTCCTCTTAGCATGATAAAGAAGATTCAAAGAGAGTGAGATGCCAGCTCCTTTCATTCAGTCAGTAGCTTCAATCATTTCTGGTATATGAATAACATGATGTTTTTCAATGGCAAAAATCAATGAATATTGTAAATGCACAAACAGTAATTTCTCCGCATTGCAAGGTGCAATTCTGAAATTTTTTGCTTTTTCCTGCTCCTCTTAGCATGATAAAGAAGATTCAAAGAGAGTGAGATGCCAGCTCCTTTCATTCAGTCAGTAGCTTCAATCATTTCTGGACGTTTTTCAATGGCAAAAATCAATGAATATTGTAAATGCACAAACAGTAATTTCTCCGCATTGCAAGGTGCAATTCTGAAATTTTTTGCTTTTTCCTGCTCCTCTTAGCATGATAAAGAAGATTCAAAGAGAGTGAGATGCCAGCTCCTTTCATTCAGTCAGTAGCTTCAATCATTTCTGGTATATGAATAACATGATGTTTTTCAATGGCAAAAATCAATGAATATTGTAAATGCACAAACAGTAATTTCTCCGCATTGCAAGTTGCAATTCTGAAATTTTTTGCTTTTTCCTGCTCCTCTTAGCATGATAAAGAAGATTCAAAGAGAGTGAGATTCCAGCTCCTTTCATTCAGTCAGTAGCTTCAATCATTTCTGGACGTTTTTCAATGGCAAAAATCAATGAATATTGTAAATGCACAAACAGTAATTTCTCCGCATTGCAAGGTGCAATTCTGAAATTTTTTGCTTTTTCCTGCTCCTCTTAGCATGATAAAGAAGATTCAAAGAGAGTGAGATGCCAGCTCCTTTCATTCAGTCAGTAGCTTCAATCATTTCTGGACGTTTTTCAATGGCAAAAATCAATGAATATTGTAAATGCACAAACAGTAATTTCTCCGCATTGCAAGATGCAATTCTGAAATTTTTTGCTTTTTCCTGCTCCTCTTAGCATGATAAAGAAGATTCAAAGAGAGTGAGATGCCAGCTCCTTTCATTCAGTCAGTAGCTTCAATCATTTCTGGACGTTTTTCAATGGCAAAAATCAATGAATATTGTAAATGCACAAACAGTAATTTCTCCGCATTGCAAGGTGCAATTCTGAAATTTTTTGATTTTTTCCTGCTCCTCTTAGCATGATAAAGAAGATTCAAAGAGAGTGAGATGCCAGCTCCTTTCATTCAGTCAGTACCTTCAATCATTTCTGGTATATGAATAACATGATGTTTTTCAATGGCAAAAATCAATGAATATTGTAAATGCACAAACAGTAATTTCTCCGCATTGCAAGGTGCAATTCTGAAATTTTTTGCTTTTTCCTGCTCCTCTTAGCATGATAAAGAAGATTCAAAGAGAGTGAGATGCCAGCTCCTTTCATTCAGTCAGTAGCTTCAATCATTTCTGGACGTTTTTCAATGGCAAAAATCAATGAATATTGTAAATGCACAAACTGTAATTTCTCCGCATTGCAAGGTGCAATTCTGAAATTTTTTGCTTTTTCCTGCTCCTCTTAGCATGATAAAGAAGATTCAAAGAGAGTGAGATGCCAGCTCCTTTCATTCAGTCAGTAGCTTCAGTCATTTCTGGACGTTTTTCAATGGCAAAAATCAATGAATATTGTAAATGCACAAACAGTAATTTCTCCGCATTGCAAGGTGCAATTCTGAAATTTTTTGCTTTTTCCTGCTCCTCTTAGCATGATAAAGAAGATTCAAAGAGAGTGAGATGCCAGCTCCTTTCATTCAGTCAGTAGCTTCAAACATTTCTGGTATAAACATTTCTGGACGTTTTTCAATGGCAAAAATCAATGAATATTGTAAATGCACAAACAGTAATATCTCCACATTGCAAGGTGCAATTCTGAAATTTTTTGCTTTTTCCTGCTAATCCTAGCATGATAAAGAAGATTCAAATAGAGTGAGATGCCAGCTCCTTTCATTCAGTCAGTAGCTTCAAACATTTCTGGACGTTTTTCAATGGCAAAATTCAATGAATATTGTAAATGCACAAACAGTAATATCTCCACATTGCCAGGTGCAATTCTGAAATTTTTTGCTTTTTCCTGCTAATCCTAGCATGATAAAGAAGATTCAAAGAGAGTGAGATGCCAGCTCCTTTCATTCAGTCAGTAGCTTCAATCATTTCTGGACGTTTTTCAATGGCAAAAATCAATGAATATTGTAAATGCACAAACAGTAATTTCTCCGCATTGCAAGGTGCAATTCTGAAATTTTTTGCTTTTTCCTGCTCCTCTTAGCATGATAAAGAAGATTCAAAGAGAGTGAGATGCCAGCTCCTTTCATTCAGTCAGTAGCTTCAATCATTTCTGGACGTTTTTCAATGGCAAAAATCAATGAATATTGTAAATGCACAAACAGTAATTTCTCCGCATTGCAAGGTGCAATTCTGAAATTTTTTGCTTTTTCCTGCTCCTCTTAGCATGATAAAGAAGATTCAAAGAGAGTGAGATGCCAGCTCCTTTCATTCAGTCAGTAGCTTCAATCATTTCTGGTATATGAATAACATGATGTTTTTCAATGGCAAAAATCAATGAATATTGTAAATGCACAAACAGTAATTTCTCCGCATTGCAAGGTGCAATTCTGAAATTTTTTGCTTTTTCCTGCTCCTCTTAGCATGATAAAGAAGATTCAAAGAGAGTGAGATGCCAGCTCCTTTCATTCAGTCAGTAGCTTCAATCATTTCTGGACGTTTTTCAATGGCAAGAATCAATGAATATTGTAAATGCACAAACAGTAATTTCTCCGCATTGCAAGATGCAATTCTGAAATTTTTTGGTCTTTCCTGCTCCTCTTAGCATGATAAAGAAGATTCAAAGAGAGTGAGATGCCAGCTCCTTTCATTCAGTCAGTAGCTTCAGTCATTTCTGGACGTTTTTCAATGGCAAAAATCAATGAATATTGTAAATGCACAAACAGTAATTTCTCCGCATTGCAAGGTGCAATTCTGAAATTTTTTGCTTTTTCCTGCTCCTCTTAGCATGATAAAGAAGATTCAAAGAGAGTGAGATGCCAGCTCCTTTCTTTCAGTCAGTAGCTTCAAACATTTCTGGTATAAACATTTCTGGACGTTTTTCAATGGCAAAAATCAATGAATATTGTAAATGCACAAACAGTAATATCTCCACATTGCAAGGTGCAATGCTGAAATTTTTTGCTTTTTCCTGCTAATCCTAGCATGATAAAGAAGATTCAAATAGAGTGAGATGCCAGCTCCTTTCATTCAGTCAGTAGCTTCAAACATTTCTGGACGTTTTTCATTGGCAAAAATCAATGAATATTGTAAATGCACAAACAGTAATATCTCCACATTGCAAGGTGCAATTCTGAAATTTTTTGCTTTTTCCTGCTAATCCTAGCATGATAAAGAAGATTCAAAGAGAGTGAGATGTCAGCTCCTTTCATTCAGTCAGTAGCTTCAAACATTTCTGGTATATGAATAACATGATGTTTTTCAATGGCAAAAATCAATGAATATTGTAAATGCACAAACAGTAATATCTCCACATTGCAAGGTGCAATTCTGAAATTTTTTGCTTTTTCCTGCTAATCCTAGCATGATAAAGAAGATTCAAAGAGAGTGAGATGCCAGCTCCTTTCATTCAGTCAGTAGCTTCAAACATTTCTGGACGTTTTTCAATGGCAAAAATCAATGAATATTGTAAATGCACAAACAGTAATATCTCCACATTGCAAGGTGCAATTCTGAAATTTTTTGCTTTTTCCTGCTACTCCTAGCATGATAAAGAAGATTCAAAGAGAGTGAGATGCCAGCTCCTTTCATTCAGTCAGTAGCTTCAATCATTTCTGGACGTTTTTCAATGGCAAAAATCAATGAATATTGTAAATGCACAAACAGTAATTTCTCCGCATTGCAAGGTGCAATTCTGAATTTTTTTGCTTTTTCCTGCTCCTCTTAGCATGGTAAAGAAGATTCAAAGAGAGTGAGATGCCAGCTCCTTTCATTCAGTCAGTAGCTTCAGTCATTTCTGGACGTTTTTCAATGGCAAAAATCAATGAATATTGTAAATGCACAAAAAGTAATTTCTCCGCATTGCAAGGTGCAATTCTGAAATTTTTTGCTTTTTCCTGCTCCTCTTAGCATGATAAAGAAGATTCAAAGAGAGTGAGATGCCAGCTCCTTTCATTCAGTCAGTAGCTTCAAACATTTCTGGTATAAACATTTCTGGACGTTTTTCAATGGCAAAAATCAATGAATATTGTAAATGCACAAACAGTAATATCTCCACATTGCAAGGTGCAATTCTGAAATTTTTTGCTTTTTCCTGCTAATCCTAGCATGATAAAGAAGATTCAAATAGAGTGAGATGCCAGCTCCTTTCATTCAGTCAGTAGCTTCAAACATTTCTGGACGTTTTTCAATGGCAAAATTCAATGAATATTGTAAATGCACAAACAGTAATATCTCCACATTGCAAGGTGCAATTCTGAAATTTTTTGCTTTTTCCTGCTAATCCTAGCATGATAAAGAAGATTCAAAGAGAGTGAGATGCCAGCTCCTTTCATTCAGTCAGTAGCTTCAATCATTTCTGGACGTTTTTCAATGGCAAAAATCAATGAATATTGTAAATGCACAAACAGTAATTTCTCCGCATTGCAAGGTGCAATTCTGAAATTTTTTGCTTTTTCCTGCTCCTCTTAGCATGATAAAGAAGATTCAAAGAGAGTGAGATGCCAGCTCCTTTCATTCAGTCAGTAGCTTCAATCATTTCTGGATGTTTTTCAATGGCAAAAATCAATGAATATTGTAAATGCACAAACAGTAATTTCTCCGCATTGCAAGGTGCAATTCTGAAATTTTTTGCTTTTTCCTGCTCCTCTTAGCATGATAAAGAAGATTCAAAGAGAGTGAGATGCCAGCTCCTTTCATTCAGTCAGTAGCTTCAATCATTTCTGGTATATGAATAACATGATGTTTTTCAATGGCAAAAATCAATGAATATTGTAAATGCACAAACAGTAATTTCTCCGCATTGCAAGGTGCAATTCTGAAATTTTTTGCTTTTTCCTGCTCCTCTTAGCATGATAAAGAAGATTCAAAGAGAGTGAGATGCCAGCTCCTTTCATTCAGTCAGTAGCTTCAATCATTTCTGGACGTTTTTCAATGGCAAAAATCAATGAATATTGTAAATGCACAAACAGTAATTTCTCCGCATTGCAAGATGCAATTCTGAAATTTTTTGCTTTTTCCTGCTCCTCTTAGCATGATAAAGAAGATTCAAAGAGAGTGAGATGCCAGCTCCTTTCATTCAGTCAGTAGCTTCAGTCATTTCTGGACGTTTTTCAATGGCAAAAATCAATGAATATTGTAAATGCACAAACAGTAATTTCTCCGCATTGCAAAGTGCAATTCTGAAATTTTTTGCTTTTTCCTGCTCCTCTTAGCATGATAAAGAAGATTCAAAGAGAGTGAGATGCCAGCTCCTTTCATTCAGTCAGTAGCTTCAAACATTTCTGGTATAAACATTTCTGGATGTTTTTCAATGGCAAAAATCAATGAATATTGTAAATGCACAAACAGTAATATCTCCACATTGCAAGGTGCAATGCTGAAATTTTTTGCTTTTTCCTGCTAATCCTAGGATGATAAAGAAGATTCAAATAGAGTGAGATGCCAGCTCCTTTCATTCAGTCAGTAGCTTCAAACATTTCTGGACGTTTTTCAATGGCAAAAATCAATGAATATTGTAAATGCACAAACAGTAATATCTCCACATTGCAAGGTGCAATTCTGAAATTTTTTGTTTTTTCCTGCTAATCCTAGCATGATAAAGAAGATTCAAAGAGAGTGAGATGTCAGCTCCTTTCATTCAGTCAGTAGCTTCAAACATTTCTGGTATATGAATAACATGATGTTTTTCAATGGCAAAAATCAATGAATATTGTAAATGCACAAACAGTAATATCTCCACATTGCAAGGTGCAATTCTGAAATTTTTTGCTTTTTCCTGCTAATCCTAGCATGATAAAGAAGATTCAAAGAGAGTGAGATGCCAGCTCCTTTCATTCAGTCAGTAGCTTCAAACATTTCTGGACGTTTTTCAATGGCAAAAATCAATGAATATTGTAAATGCACAAACAGTAATATCTCCACATTGCAAGGTGCAATTCTGAAATTTTTTGCTTTTTCCTGCTACTCCTAGCATGATAAAGAAGATTCAAAGAGAGTGAGATGCCAGCTCCTTTCATTCAGTCAGTAGCTTCAAACATTTCTGGACGTTTTTCAATGGCAAAAATCAATGAATATTGTAAATGCACAAACAGTAATATCTCCACATTGCAAGGTGCAATTCTGAAATTTTTTGCTTTTTCCTGCTAATCCTAGCATGATAAAGAAGATTCAAAGAGAGTGAGATGCCAGCTCCTTTCATTCAGTCAGTAGCTTCAAACATTTCTGGACGTTTTTCAATGGCAAAAATCAATGAATATTGTAAATGCACAAACAGTAATTTCTCCGCATTGCAAGGTGCAATTCTGAAATTTTTTGCTTTTTCCTGCTCCTCTTAGCATGATAAAGAAGATTCAAAGAGAGTGAGATGCCAGCTCCTTTCATTCAGTCAGTAGCTTCAATCATTTCTGGTATATGAATAACATGATGTTTTTCAATGGCAAAAATCAATGAATATTGTAAATGCACAAACAGTAATATCTCCACATTGCAAGGTGCAATTCTGAAATTTTTTGCTTTTTCCTGCTAATCCTAGCATGATAAAGAAGATTCAAAGAGAGTGAGATGCCAGCTCCTTTCATTCAGTCAGTAGCTTCAAACATTTCTGGACGTTTTTCAATGGCAAAAATCAATGAATATTGTAAATGCACAAACAGTAATATCTCCACATTGCAAGGTGCAATTCTGAAATTTTTTGCTTTTTCCTGCTACTCCTAGCATGATAAAGAAGATTCAAAGAGAGTGAGATGCCAGCTCCTTTCATTCAGTCAGTAGCTTCAATCATTTCTGGACGTTTTTCAATGGCAAAAATCAATGAATATTGTAAATGCACAAACAGTAATTTCTCCGCATTGCAAGGTGCAATTCTGAATTTTTTTGCTTTTTCCTGCTCCTCTTAGCATGGTAAAGAAGATTCAAAGAGAGTGAGATGCCAGCTCCTTTCATTCAGTCAGTAGCTTCAGTCATTTCTGGACGTTTTTCAATGGCAAAAATCAATGAATATTGTAAATGCACAAAAAGTAATTTCTCCGCATTGCAAGGTGCAATTCTGAAATTTTTTGCTTTTTCCTGCTCCTCTTAGCATGATAAAGAAGATTCAAAGAGAGTGAGATGCCAGCTCCTTTCATTCAGTCAGTAGCTTCAAACATTTCTGGTATAAACATTTCTGGACGTTTTTCAATGGCAAAAATCAATGAATATTGTAAATGCACAAACAGTAATATCTCCACATTGCAAGGTGCAATTCTGAAATTTTTTGCTTTTTCCTGCTAATCCTAGCATGATAAAGAAGATTCAAATAGAGTGAGATGCCAGCTCCTTTCATTCAGTCAGTAGCTTCAAACATTTCTGGACGTTTTTCAATGGCAAAATTCAATGAATATTGTAAATGCACAAACAGTAATATCTCCACATTGCAAGGTGCAATTCTGAAATTTTTTGCTTTTTCCTGCTAATCCTAGCATGATAAAGAAGATTCAAAGAGAGTGAGATGCCAGCTCCTTTCATTCAGTCAGTAGCTTCAATCATTTCTGGACGTTTTTCAATGGCAAAAATCAATGAATATTGTAAATGCACAAACAGTAATTTCTCCGCATTGCAAGGTGCAATTCTGAAATTTTTTGCTTTTTCCTGCTCCTCTTAGCATGATAAAGAAGATTCAAAGAGAGTGAGATGCCAGCTCCTTTCATTCAGTCAGTAGCTTCAATCATTTCTGGATGTTTTTCAATGGCAAAAATCAATGAATATTGTAAATGCACAAACAGTAATTTCTCCGCATTGCAAGGTGCAATTCTGAAATTTTTTGCTTTTTCCTGCTCCTCTTAGCATGATAACGAAGATTCAAAGAGAGTGAGATGCCAGCTCCTTTCATTCAGTCAGTAGCTTCAATCATTTCTGGTATATGAATAACATGATGTTTTTCAATGGCAAAAATCAATGAATATTGTAAATGCACAAACAGTAATTTCTCCGCATTGCAAGGTGCAATTCTGAAATTTTTTGCTTTTTCCTGCTCCTCTTAGCATGATAAAGAAGATTCAAAGAGAGTGAGATGCCAGCTCCTTTCATTCAGTCAGTAGCTTCAATCATTTCTGGACGTTTTTCAATGGCAAAAATCAATGAATATTGTAAATGCACAAACAGTAATTTCTCCGCATTGCAAGATGCAATTCTGAAATTTTTTGCTTTTTCCTGCTCCTCTTAGCATGATAAAGAAGATTCAAAGAGAGTGAGATGCCAGCTCCTTTCATTCAGTCAGTAGCTTCAGTCATTTCTGGACGTTTTTCAATGGCAAAAATCAATGAATATTGTAAATGCACAAACAGTAATTTCTCCGCATTGCAAAGTGCAATTCTGAAATTTTTTGCTTTTTCCTGCTCCTCTTAGCATGATAAAGAAGATTCAAAGAGAGTGAGATGCCAGCTCCTTTCATTCAGTCAGTAGCTTCAAACATTTCTGGTATAAACATTTCTGGATGTTTTTCAATGGCAAAAATCAATGAATATTGTAAATGCACAAACAGTAATATCTCCACATTGCAAGGTGCAATGCTGAAATTTTTTGCTTTTTCCTGCTAATCCTAGGATGATAAAGAAGATTCAAATAGAGTGAGATGCCAGCTCCTTTCATTCAGTCAGTAGCTTCAAACATTTCTGGACGTTTTTCAATGGCAAAAATCAATGAATATTGTAAATGCACAAACAGTAATATCTCCACATTGCAAGGTGCAATTCTGAAATTTTTTGTTTTTTCCTGCTAATCCTAGCATGATAAAGAAGATTCAAAGAGAGTGAGATGTCAGCTCCTTTCATTCAGTCAGTAGCTTCAAACATTTCTGGTATATGAATAACATGATGTTTTTCAATGGCAAAAATCAATGAATATTGTAAATGCACAAACAGTAATATCTCCACATTGCAAGGTGCAATTCTGAAATTTTTTGCTTTTTCCTGCTAATCCTAGCATGATAAAGAAGATTCAAAGAGAGTGAGATGCCAGCTCCTTTCATTCAGTCAGTAGCTTCAAACATTTCTGGACGTTTTTCAATGGCAAAAATCAATGAATATTGTAAATGCACAAACAGTAATATCTCCACATTGCAAGGTGCAATTCTGAAATTTTTTGCTTTTTCCTGCTACTCCTAGCATGATAAAGAAGATTCAAAGAGAGTGAGATGCCAGCTCCTTTCATTCAGTCAGTAGCTTCAAACATTTCTGGACGTTTTTCAATGGCAAAAATCAATGAATATTGTAAATGCACAAACAGTAATATCTCCACATTGCAAGGTGCAATTCTGAAATTTTTTGCTTTTTCCTGCTAATCCTAGCATGATAAAGAAGATTCAAAGAGAGTGAGATGCCAGCTCCTTTCATTCAGTCAGTAGCTTCAAACATTTCTGGACGTTTTTCAATGGCAAAAATCAATGAATATTGTAAATGCACAAACAGTAATTTCTCCGCATTGCAAGGTGCAATTCTGAAATTTTTTGCTTTTTCCTGCTCCTCTTAGCATGATAAAGAAGATTCAAAGAGAGTGAGATGCCAGCTCCTTTCATTCAGTCAGTAGCTTCAATCATTTCTGGTATATGAATAACATGATGTTTTTCAATGGCAAAAATCAATGAATATTGTAAATGCACAAACAGTAATTTCTCCGCATTGCAAGGTGCAATTCTGAAATTTTTTGCTTTTTCCTGCTCCTCTTAGCATGATAAAGAAGATTCAAAGAGAGTGAGATGCCAGCTCCTTTCATTCAGTCAGTAGCTTCAATCATTTCTGGACGTTTTTCAATGGCAAAAATCAATGAATATTGTAAATGCACAAACAGTAATTTCTCCGCATTGCAAGGTGCAATTCTGAAATTTTTTGCTTTTTCCTGCTCCTCTTAGCATGATAAACAAGATTCAAAGAGAGTGAGATGCCAGCTCCTTTCATTCAGTCAGTAGCTTCAATCATTTCTGGACGTTTTTCAATGGCAAAAATCAATGAATATTGTAAATGCACAAACAGTAATTTCTCCGCATTGCAAGGTGCAATTCTGAAATTTTTTGCTTTTTCCTGCTCCTCTTAGCATGATAAAGAAGATTCAAAGAGAGTGAGATGCCAGCTCCTTTCATTCAGTCAGTAGCTTCAAACATTTCTGGTATATGAATAACATGATGTTTTTCAATGGCAAAAATCAATGAATATTGTAAATGCACAAACAGTAATTTCTCCGCATTGCAAGGTGCAAGTCTGAAATTTTTTGCTTTTTCCTGCTCCTCTTAGCATGATAAAGAAGATTCAAAGAGAGTGAGATGCCAGCTCCTTTCATTCAGTCAGTAGCTTCAAACATTTCTGGTATATGAATAACATGATGTTTTTCAATGGCAAAAATCAATGAATATTGTAAATGCACAAACAGTAATTTCTCTGGATTGCAAGGTGCAATTCTGAAATTTTTTGCTTTTTCCTGCTCCTCTTAGCATGATAAAGAAGATTCAAAGAGAGTGAGGTGCCAGCTACTTTCATTCAGTCAGTAGCTTCAATCATTTCTGGACGTTTTTCAATGGTAAAAATCAATGAATATTGTAAATGCACAAACAGTAATTTCTCCACATTGCAAGGTGCAATTCTGAAATTTTTTGCTTTTTCCTGCTCCTCTTAGCATGATAAAGAAGATTCAAAGAGAGTGAGATGCCAGCTCCTTTCATTCAGTCAGTAGCTTCAAACATTTCTGGTATATGAATAACATGATGTTTTTCAATGGCAAAAATCAATGAATATTGTAAATGCACAAACAGTAATTTCTCCGCATTGCAAGGTGCAATTCTGAAATTTTTTGCTTTTTCCTGCTCCACTTAGCATGATAAAGAAGATTCAAAGAGAGTGAGATGCCAGCTCCTTTCATTCAGTCAGTAGCTTCAATCATTTCTGGACGTTTTTCAATGGCAAAAATCAATGAATATTGTAAATGCACAAACAGTAATTTCTCCGCATTGCAAGGTGCAATTCTGAAATTTTTTGCTTTTTCCTGCTCCTCTTAGCATGACAAAGAAGATTCAAAGAGAGTAAGATGCCAGCTCCTTTCATTCAGTCAGTAGCTTCTATCATTTCTGGTATATGAATAACATGATGTTTTTCAATGGCAAAAATCAATGAATATTGTAAATGCACAAACAGTAATTTCTCCGCATTGCAAGGTGCAATTCTGAAATTTTTTGCTTTTTCCTGCTCCTCTTAGCATGATAAAGAAGATTCAAAGAGAGTGAGATGCCAGCTCCTTTCATTCAGTCAGTAGCTTCAATCATTTCTGGACGTTTTTCAATGGCAAAAATCAATGAATATTGTAAATGCACAAACAGTAATTTCTCCGCATTGCAAGGTGCAATTCTGAAATTTTTTGCTTTTTCCTGCTCCTCTTAGCATGATAAAGAAGATTCAAAGAGAGTGAGATGCCAGCTCCTTTCATTCAGTCAGTAGCTTCAATCATTTCTGGATGTTTTTCAATGGCAAAAATCAATGAATATTGTAAATGCACAAACTGTAATTTCTCCGCATTGCAAGGTGCAATTCTGAAATTTTTTGCTTTTTCCTGCTCCTCTTAGCATGATAAAGAAGATTCAAAGAGAGTGAGATGCCAGCTCCTTTCATTCAGTCAGTAGCTTCAATCATTTCTGGACGTTTTTCAATGGCAAAAATCAATGAATATTGTAAATGCACAAACAGTAATTTCTCCGCATTGCAAGGTGCAATTCTGAAATTTTTTGCTTTTTCCTGCTCCTCTTAGCATGATAAAGAAGATTCAAAGAGAGTGAGATGCCAGCTCCTTTCATTCAGTCAGTACCTTCAATCATTTCTGGATGTTTTTCAATGGCAAAAATCAATGAATATTGTAAATGCACAAACAGTAATTTCTCCGCATTGCAAGGTGCAATTCTGAAATTTTTTGCTTTTTCCCGCTCCTCTTAGCATGATAAAGAAGATTCAAAGAGAGTGAGGTGCCAGCTCCTTTCATTCAGTCAGTAGCTTCAAACATTTCTGGTATATGAATAACATGTTTTTCAATGGCAAAAATCATTGAATATTGTAAATGCACAAACAGTAATTTCTCCGCATTGCAAGGTGCAATTCTGAAATTTTTTGATTTTTCCTGCTCCTCTTAGCATGATAAAGAAGATTCAAAGAGAGTGAGATGCCAGCTCCTTTCATTCAGTCAGTAGCTTCAATCATTTCTGGACGTTTTTCAATGGCAAAAATCAATGAATATTGTAAATGCACAAACAGTAATTTCTCCGCATTGCAAGGTGCAATTCTGAAATTTTTTGCTTTTTCCTGCTCCTCTTAGCATGATAAAGAAGATTCAAAGAGAGTGAGATGCCAGCTCCTTTCATTCAGTCAGTAGCTTCAATCATTTCTGGACGTTTTTCAATGGCAAAAATCAATGAATATTGTAAATGCACAAACAGTAATTTCTCCGCATTGCAAGGTGCAATTCTGAAATTTTTTGCTTTTTCCTGCTCCTCTTAGCATGATAAAGAAGATTCAAAGAGAGTGAGATGCCAGCTCCTTTCATTCAGTCAGTAGCTTCAAACATTTCTGGTATATGAATAACATGATGTTTTTCAATGGCAAAAATCAATGAATATTGTAAATGCACAAACAGTAATTTCTCCGCATTGCAAGGTGCAAGTCTGAAATTTTTTGCTTTTTCCTGCTCCTCTTAGCATGATAAAGAAGATTCAAAGAGAGTGAGATGCCAGCTACTTTCATTCAGTCAGTAGCTTCAATCATTTCTGGACGTTTTTCAATGGTAAAAATCAATGAATATTGTAAATGCACAAACAGTAATTTCTCCACATTGCAAGGTGCAATTCTGAAATTTTTTGCTTTTTCCTGCTCCTCTTAGCATGATAAAGAAGATTCAAAGAGAGTGAGATGCCAGCTCCTTTCATTCAGTCAGTAGCTTCAAACATTTCTGGTATATGAATAACATGATGTTTTTCAATGGCAAAAATCAATGAATATTGTAAATGCACAAACAGTAATTTCTCCGCATTGCAAGGTGCAATTCTGAAATTTTTTGCTTTTTCCTGCTCCTCTTAGCATGATAAAGAAGATTCAAAGAGAGTGAGATGCCAGCTCCTTTCATTCAGTCAGTAGCTTCAAACATTTCTGGTATATGAATAACATGATGTTTTTCAATGGCAAAAATCAATGAATATTGTAAATGCACAAAGAGTAATTTCTCCGCATTGCAAGGTGCAATTCTGAAATTTTTTGCTTTTTCCTGCTCCTCTTAGCATGATAAAGAAGATTCAAAGAGAGTGAGATGCCAGCTCCTTTCATTCAGTCAGTAGCTTCAATCATTTCTGGACGTTTTTCAATGGCAAAAATCAATGAATATTGTAAATGCACAAACAGTAATTTCTCCGCATTGCAAGGTGCAATTCTGAAATTTTTTGCTTTTTCCTGCTCCTCTTAGCATGATAAAGAAGATTCAAAGAGAGTGAGATGCCAGCTCCTTTCATTCAGTCAGTAGCTTCAATCATTTCTGGACGTTTTTCAATGGCAAAAATCAATGAATATTGTAAATGCACAAACAGTAATTTCTCCGCATTGCAAGGTGCAATTCTGAAATTTTTTGCTTTTTCCTGCTCCTCTTAGCATGATAAAGAAGATTCAAAGAGAGTGAGATGCCAGCTCCTTTCATTCAGTCAGTAGCTTCAAACATTTCTGGTATATGAATAACATGATGTTTTTCAATGGCAAAAATCAATGAATATTGTAAATGCACAAACAGTAATTTCTCCGCATTGCAAGGTGCAATTCTGAAATTTTTTGCTTTTTCCTGCTCCTCTTAGCATGATAAAGAAGATTCAAAGAGAGTGAGATGCCAGCTCCTTTCATTCAGTCAGTAGCTTCAATCATTTCTGGACGTTTTTCAATGGCAAAAATCAATGAATATTGTAAATGCACAAACAGTAATTTCTCCGCATTGCAAGGTGCAATTCTGAAATTTTTTGCTTTTTCCTGCTCCTCTTAGCATGATAAAGAAGATTCAAAGAGAGTGAGATGCCAGCTCCTTTCATTCAGTCAGTAGCTTCAATCATTTCTGGACGTTTTTCAATGGCAAAAATCAATGAATATTGTAAATGCACAAACAGTAATTTCTCCGCATTGCAAGGTGCAATTCTGAAATTTTTTGCTATTTCCTGCTCCTCTTAGCATGACAAAGAAGATTCAAAGAGAGTAAGATGCCAGCTCCTTTCATTCAGTCAGTAGCTTCAATCATTTCTGGTATATGAATAACATGATGTTTTTCAATGGCAAAAATCAATGAATATTGTAAATGCACAAACAGTAATTTCTCCGCATTGCAAGGTGCAATTCTGAAATTTTTTGCTTTTTCCTGCTCCTCTTAGCATGATAAAGAAGATTCAAAGAGAGTGAGATGCCAGCTCCTTTCATTCAGTCAGTAGCTTCAATCATTTCTGGACGTTTTTCAATGGCAAAAATCAATGAATATTGTAAATGCACAAACAGTAATTTCTCCGCATTGCAAGGTGCAATTCTGAAATTTTTTGCTTTTTCCTGCTCCTCTTAGCATGATAAAGAAGATTCAAAGAGAGTGAGATGCCAGCTCCTTTCATTCAGTCAGTAGCTTCAATCATTTCTGGACGTTTTTCAATGGCAAAAATCAATGAATATTGTAAATGCACAAACAGTAATTTCTCCGCATTGCAAGGTGCAATTCTGAAATTTTTTGCTTTTTCCTGCTCCTCTTAGCATGATAAAGAAGATTCAAAGAGAGTGAGATGCCAGCTCCTTTCATTCAGTCAGTAGCTTCAAACATTTCTGGTATATGAATAACATGATGTTTTTCAGTGGCAAAAATCAATGAATATTGTAAAAGCACAAACAGTAATTTCTCCGCATTGCAAGGTGCAATTCTGAAATTTTTTGCTTTTTCCTGCTCCTCTTAGCATGATAAAGAAGATTCAAAGAGAGTGAGATGCCAGCTCCTTTCATTCAGTCAGTAGCTTCAATCATTTCTGGACGTTTTTCAATGGCAAAAATCAATGAATATTGTAAATGCACAAACAGTAATTTCTCCGCATTGCAAGGTGCAATTCTGAATTTTTTTGCTTTTTCCTGCTCCTCTTAGCATGATAAAGAAGATTCAAAGAGAGTGAGATGCCAGCTCCTTTCATTCAGTCAGTAGCTTCAATCATTTCTGGTATATGAATAACATGATGTTTTTCAATGGCAAAAATCAATGAATATTGTAAATGCACAAACAGTAATTTCTCCGCATTGCAAGTTGCAATTCTGAAATTTTTTGCTTTTTCCTGCTCCTCTTAGCATGATAAAGAAGATTCAAAGAGAGTGAGATGCCAGCTCCTTTCATTCAGTCAGTAGCTTCAAACATTTCTGGTATATGAATAACATGATGTTTTTCAATGGCAAAAATCAATGAATATTGTAAATGCACAAACAGTAATTTCTCCGCATTGCAAGGTGCAAGTCTGAAATTTTTTGCTTTTTCCTGCTCCTCTTAGCATGATAAAGAAGATTCAAAGAGAGTGAGATGCCAGCTACTTTCATTCAGTCAGTAGCTTCAATCATTTCTGGACGTTTTTCAATGGTAAAAATCAATGAATATTGTAAATGCACAAACAGTAATTTCTCCACATTGCAAGGTGCAATTCTGAAATTTTTTGCTTTTTCCTGCTCCTCTTAGCATGATAAAGAAGATTCAAAGAGAGTGAGATGCCAGCTCCTTTCATTCAGTCAGTAGCTTCAAACATTTCTGGTATATGAATAACATGATGTTTTTCAATGGCAAAAATCAATGAATATTGTAAATGCACAAACAGTAATTTCTCCGCATTGCAAGGTGCAATTCTGAAATTTTTTGCTTTTTCCTGCTCCTCTTAGCATGATAAAGAAGATTCAAAGAGAGTGAGATGCCAGCTCCTTTCATTCAGTCAGTAGCTTCAAACATTTCTGGTATATGAATAACATGATGTTTTTCAATGGCAAAAATCAATGAATATTGTAAATGCACAAAGAGTAATTTCTCCGCATTGCAAGGTGCAATTCTGAAATTTTTTGCTTTTTCCTGCTCCTCTTAGCATGATAAAGAAGATTCAAAGAGAGTGAGATGCCAGCTCCTTTCATTCAGTCAGTAGCTTCAATCATTTCTGGACGTTTTTCAATGGCAAAAATCAATGAATATTGTAAATGCACAAACAGTAATTTCTCCGCATTGCAAGGTGCAATTCTGAAATTTTTTGCTTTTTCCTGCTCCTCTTAGCATGATAAAGAAGATTCAAAGAGAGTGAGATGCCAGCTCCTTTCATTCAGTCAGTAGCTTCAATCATTTCTGGACGTTTTTCAATGGCAAAAATCAATGAATATTGTAAATGCACAAACAGTAATTTCTCCGCATTGCAAGGTGCAATTCTGAAATTTTTTGCTTTTTCCTGCTCCTCTTAGCATGATAAAGAAGATTCAAAGAGAGTGAGATGCCAGCTCCTTTCATTCAGTCAGTAGCTTCAAACATTTCTGGTATATGAATAACATGATGTTTTTCAATGGCAAAAATCAATGAATATTGTAAATGCACAAACAGTAATTTCTCCGCATTGCCAGGTGCAATTCTGAAATTTTTTGCTTTTTCCTGCTCCTCTTAGCATGATAAAGAAGATTCAAAGAGAGTGAGATGCCAGCTCCTTTCATTCAGTCAGTAGCTTCAATCATTTCTGGACGTTTTTCAATGGCAAAAATCAATGAATATTGTAAATGCACAAACAGTAATTTCTCCGCATTGCAAGGTGCAATTCTGAAATTTTTTGCTTTTTCCTGCTCCTCTTAGCATGATAAAGAAGATTCAAAGAGAGTGAGATGCCAACTCCTTTCATTCAGTCAGTAGCTTCAATCATTTCTGGACGTTTTTCAATGGCAAAAATCAATGAATATTGTAAATGCACAAACAGTAATTTCTCCGCATTGCAAGGTGCAATTCTGAAATTTTTTGCTTTTTCCTGCTCCTCTTAGCATGACAAAGAAGATTCAAAGAGAGTAAGATGCCAGCTCCTTTCATTCAGTCAGTAGCTTCAATCATTTCTGGTATATGAATAACATGATGTTTTTCAATGGCAAAAATCAATGAATATTGTAAATGCACAAACAGTAATTTCTCCGCATTGCAAGGTGCAATTCTGAAATTTTTTGCTTTTTCCTGCTCCTCTTAGCATGATAAAGAAGATTCAAAGAGAGTGAGATGCCAGCTCCTTTCATTCAGTCAGTAGCTTCAATCATTTCTGGACGTTTTTCAATGGCAAAAATCAATGAATATTGTAAGTGCACAAACAGTAATTTCTCCGCATTGCAAGGTGCAATTCTGAAATTTTTTGCTTTTTCCTGCTCCTCTTAGCATGATAAAGAAGATTCAAAGAGAGTGAGATGCCAGCTCCTTTCATTCAGTCAGTAGCTTCAATCATTTCTGGACGTTTTTCAATGGCAAAAATCAATGAATATTGTAAATGCACAAACAGTAATTTCTCCGCATTGCAAGGTGCAATTCTGAAATTTTTTGCTTTTTCCTGCTCCTCTTAGCATGATAAAGAAGATTCAAAGAGAGTGAGATGCCAGCTCCTTTCATTCAGTCAGTAGCTTCAAACATTTCTGGTATATGAATAACATGATGTTTTTCAATGGCAAAAATCAATGAATATTGTAAAAGCACAAACAGTAATTTCTCCGCATTGCAAGGTGCAATTCTGAAATTTTTTGCTTTTTCCTGCTCCTCTTAGCATGATAAAGAAGATTCAAAGAGAGTGAGATGCCAGCTCCTTTCATTCAGTCAGTAGCTTCAATCATTTCTGGACGTTTTTCAATGGCAAAAATCAATGAATATTGTAAATGCACAAACAGTAATTTCTCCGCATTGCAAGGTGCAATTCTGAAATTTTTTGCTTTTTCCTGCTCCTCTTAGCATGATAAAGAAGATTCAAAGAGAGTGAGATGCCAGCTCCTTTCATTCAGTCAGTAGCTTCAATCATTTCTGGTATATGAATAACATGATGTTTTTCAATGGCAAAAATCAATGAATATTGTAAATGCACAAACAGTAATTTCTCCGCATTGCAAGTTGCAATTCTGAAATTTTTTGCTTTTTCCTGCTCCTCTTAGCATGATAAAGAAGATTCAAAGAGAGTGAGATGCCAGCTCCTTTCATTCAGTCAGTAGCTTCAATCATTTCTGGACGTTTTTCAATGGCAAAAATCAATGAATATTGTAAATGCACAAACAGTAATTTCTCCGCATTGCAAGGTGCAATTCTGAAATTTTTTGCTTTTTCCTTCTCCTCTTAGCATGATAAAGAAGATTCAAAGAGAGTGAGATGCCAGCTCCTTTCATTCAGTCAGTAGCTTCAATCATTTCTGGACGTTTTTCAATGGCAAAAATCAATGAATATTGTAAATGCACAAACAGTAATTTCTCCGCATTGCAAGGTGCAATTCTGAAATTTTTTGCTTTTTCCTGCTCCTCTTAGCATGATAAAGAAGATTCAAAGAGAGTGAGATGCCAGCTCCTTTCATTCAGTCAGTAGCTTCAAACATTTCTGGTATATGAATAACATGATGTTTTTCAATGGCAAAAATCAATGAATATTGTAAAAGCACAAACAGTAATTTCTCCGCATTGCAAGGTGCAATTCTGAAATTTTTTGCTTTTTCCTGCTCCTCTTAGCATGATAAAGAAGATTCAAAGAGAGTGAGATGCCAGCTCCTTTCATTCAGTCAGTAGCTTCAATCATTTCTGGACGTTTTTCAATGGCAAAAATCAATGAATATTGTAAATGCACAAACAGTAATTTCTCCGCATTGCAAGGTGCAATTCTGAAATTTTTTGCTTTTTCCTGCTCCTCTTAGCATGATAAAGAAGATTCAAAGAGAGTGAGATGCCAGCTCCTTTCATTCAGTCAGTAGCTTCAATCATTTCTGGACGTTTTTCAATGGCAAAAATCAATGAATATTGTAAATGCACAAACAGTAATTTCTCCGCATTGCAAGGTGCAATTCTGAAATTTTTTGCTTTTTCCTGCTCCTCTTAGCATGATAAAGAAGATTCAAAGAGAGTGAGATGCCAGCTCCTTTCATTCAGTCAGTAGCTTCAAACATTTCTGGTATATGAATAACATGATGTTTTTCAATGGCAAAAATCAATGAATATTGTAAAAGCACAAACAGTAATTTCTCCGCATTGCAAGGTGCAATTCTGAAATTTTTTGCTTTTTCCTGCTCCTCTTAGCATGATAAAGTAGATTCAAAGAGAGTGAGATGCCAGCTCCTTTCATTCAGTCAGTAGCTTCAATCATTTCTGGACGTTTTTCAATGGCAAAAATCAATGAATATTGTAAATGCACAAACAGTAATTTCTCCGCATTGCAAGGTGCAATTCTGAAATTTTTTGCTTTTTCCTGCTCCTCTTAGCATGATAAAGAAGATTCAAAGAGAGTGAGATGCCAGCTCCTTTCATTCAGTCAGTAGCTTCAATCATTTCTGGTATATGAATAACATGATGTTTTTCAATGGCAAAAATCAATGAATATTGTAAATGCACAAACAGTAATTTCTCCGCATTGCAAGTTGCAATTCTGAAATTTTTTGCTTTTTCCTGCTCCTCTTAGCATGATAAAGAAGATTCAAAGAGAGTGAGATGCCAGCTCCTTTCATTCAGTCAGTAGCTTCAATCATTTCTGGACGTTTTTCAATGGCAAAAATCAATGAATATTGTAAATGCACAAACAGTAATTTCTCCGCATTGCAAGGTGCAATTCTGAAATTTTTTGCTTTTTCCTGCTCCTCTTAGCATGATAAAGAAGATTCAAAGAGAGTGAGATGCCAGCTCCATTCATTCAGTCAGTAGCTTCAATCATTTCTGGACGTTTTTCAATGGCAAAAATCAATGAATATTGTAAATGCACAAACAGTAATTTCTCCGCATTGCAAGGTGCAATTCTGAAATTTTTTGCTTTTTCCTGTTAATCCTAGCATGATAAAGAAGATTCAAAGAGAGTGAGATGCCAGCTCCTTTCATTCAGTCAGTAGCTTCAAACATTTCTGGTATATGAATAACATGATGTTTTTCAATGGCAAAAATCAATGAATATTGTAAAAGCACAAACAGTAATTTCTCCGCATTGCAAGGTGCAATTCTGAAATTTTTTGCTTTTTCCTGCTCCTCTTAGCATGATAAAGAAGATTCAAAGAGAGTGAGATGCCAGCTCCTTTCATTCAGTCAGTAGCTTTAATCATTTCTGGACGTTTTTCAATGGCAAAAATCAATGAATATTGTAAATGCACAAAGAGTAATTTCTCCGCATTGCAAGGTGCAATTCTGAAATTTTTTGCTTTTTCCTGCTCCTCTTAGCATGATAAAAAAGATTCAAAGAGAGTGAGATGCCAGCTCCTTTCATTCAGTCAGTAGCTTCAATCATTTCTGGTATATGAATAACATGATGTTTTTCAATGGCAAAAATCAATGAATATTGTAAATGCACAAACAGTAATTTCTCCACATTGCAAGGTGCAATTCTGAAATTTTTTGCTTTTTCCTGCTCCTCTTAGCATGATAAAGAAGATTCAAAGAGAGTGAGATGCCAGCTCCTTTCATTCAGTCAGTAGCTTCAATCATTTCTGGACGTTTTTCAATGGCAAAAATCAATGAATATTGTAAATGCACAAACAGTAATTTCTCCGCATTGCAAGGTGCAATTCTGAAATTTTTTGCTTTTTCCTGCTCCTCTTAGCATGATAAAGAAGATTCAAAGAGAGCGAGATGCCAGCTCCTTTCATTCAGTCAGTAGCTTCAATCATTTCTGGTATATGAATAACATGATGTTTTTCAATGGCAAAAATCAATGAATATTGTAAATGCACAAACAGTAATTTCTCCGCATTGCAAGGTGCAATTCTGAAATTTTTTGCTTTTTCCTGCTCCTCTTAGCATGATAAAGAAGATTCAAAGAGAGTGAGATGCCAGCTCCTTTCATTCAGTCAGTAGCTTCAATCATTTCTGGACGTTTTTCAATGGCAAAAATCAATGAATATTGTAAATGCACAAACAGTAATTTCTCCGCATTGCAAGGTGCAATTCTGAAATTTTTTGCTTTTTCCTGCTCCTCTTAGCATGATAAAGAAGATTCAAAGAGAGTGAGATGCCAGCTCCTTTCATTCAGTCAGTAGCTTCAATCATTTCTGGACGTTTTTCAATGGCAAAAATCAATGAATATTGTAAATGCACAAACAGTAATTTCTCCGCATTGCAAGGTGCAATTCTGAAATTTTTTGCTTTTTCCTGCTCCTCTTAGCATGATAAAGAAGATTCAAAGAGAGTGAGATGCCAGCTCCTTTCATTCAGTCAGTAGCTTCAATCATTTCTGGTATATGAATAACATGATGTTTTTCAATGGCAAAAATCAATGAATATTGTAAATGCACAAACAGTAATTTCTCCGCATTGCAAGGTGCAATTCTGAAATTTTTTGCTTTTTCCTGCTCCTCTTAGCATGATAAAGAAGATTCAAAGAGAGTGAGATGCCAGCTCCTTTCATTCAGTCAGCAGCTTCAATCATTTCTGGACATTTTTCAATGGCAAAAATCAATGAATATTGTAAATGCACAAACAGTAATTTCTCCGCATTGCAAGATGCAATTCTGAAATTTTTTGCTTTTTCCTGCTCCTCTTAGCATGATAAAGAAGATTCAAAGAGAGTGAGATGCCAGCTCCTTTCATTCAGTCAGTAGCTTCAAACATTTCTGGTATATGAATAACATGATGTTTTTCAATGGCAAAAATCAATGAATATTGTAAAAGCACAAACAGTAATTTCTTCGCATTGCAAGGTGCAATTCTGAAATTTTTTGCTTTTTCCTGCTCCTCTTAGCATGATAAAGAAGATTCAAAGAGAGTGAGATGCCAGCTCCTTTCATTCAGTCAGTAGCTTCAATCATTTCTGGACGTTTTTCAATGGCAAAAATCAATGAATATTGTAAATGCACAAACAGTAATTTCTCCGCATTGCAAGGTGCAATTCTGAAATTTTTTGCTTTTTCCTGCTCCTCTTAGCATGATAAAGAAGATTCAAAGAGAGTGAGATGCCAGCTCCTTTCATTCAGTCAGTAGCTTCAATCATTTCTGGTATATGAATAACATGATGTTTTTCAATGGCAAAAATCAATGAATATTGTAAATGCACAAACAGTAATTTCTCCGCATTGCAAGTTGCAATTCTGAAATTTTTTGCTTTTTCCTGCTCCTCTTAGCATGATAAAGAAGATTCAAAGAGAGTGAGATGCCAGCTCCTTTCATTCAGTCAGTAGCTTCAATTATTTCTGGACGTTTTTCAATGGCAAAAATCAATGAATATTGTAAATGCACAAACAGTAATTTCTCCGCATTGCAAGGTGCAATTCTGAAATTTTTTGCTTTTTCCTGCTCCTCTTAGCATGATAAAGAAGATTCAAAGAGAGTGAGATGCCAGCTCCTTTCATTCAGTCAGTTGCTTCAATCATTTCTGGACGTTTTTCAATGGCAAAAATCAATGAATATTGTAAATGCACAAACAGTAATTTCTCCGCATTGCAAGGTGCAATTCTGAAATTTTTTGCTTTTTCCTGCTCCTCTTAGCATGATAAAGAAGATTCAAAGAGAGTGAGATGCCAGCTCCTTTCATTCAGTCAGTAGCTTCAATCATTTCTGGACGTTTTTCAATGGCAAAAATCAATGAATATTGTAAATGCACAAACAGTAATTTCTCCGCATTGCAAGGTGCAATTCTGAAATTTTTTGCTTTTTCCTGCTCCTCTTTGCATGATAAAGAAGATTCAAAGAGAGTGAGATGCCAGCTCCTTTCATTCAGTCAGTAGCTTCAATCATTTCTGGTATATGAATAACATGATGTTTTTCAATGGCAAAAATCAATGAATATTGTAAATGCACAAACAGTAATTTCTCCGCATTGCAAGGTGCAATTCTAAAATTTTTGGCTTTTTCCTGCTCCTCTTAGCATGATAAAGAAGATTCAAAGAGAGTGAGATGCCAGCTCCTTTCATTCAGTCAGTAGCTTCAATCATTTCTGGATGTTTTTCAATGGCAAAAATCAATGAATATTGTAAATGCACAAACAGTAATTTCTCCGCATTGCAAGGTGCAATTCTGAAATTTCTTGCATTTTCCTGCTCCTCTTAGCATGATAAAGAAGATTCAAAGAGAGTGAGATGCCAGCTCCTTTCATTCAGTCAGTAGCTTCAATCATTTCTGGACGTTTTTCAATGGCAAAAATCAATGAATATTGTAAATGCACAAACAGTAATTTCTCCGCATTGCAAGGTGCAATTCTGAAATTTTTTGCTTTTTCCTGCTCCTCTTAGCATGATAAAGAAGATTCAAAGAGAGTGAGATGCCAGCTCCTTTCATTCAGTCAGTAGCTTCAAACATTTCTGGTATATGAATAACATGATGTTTTTCAATGGCAAAAATCAATGAATATTGTAAATGCACAAACAGTAATTTCTCCGCATTGCAAGGTGCAATTCTGAAATTTTTTGCTTTTTCCTCCTCCTCTTAGCATGATAAAGAAGATTCAAAGAGAGTGAGATGCCAGCTCCTTTCATTCAGTCAGTAGCTTCAATCATTTCTGGACGTTTTTCAATGGCAAAAATCAATGAATATTGTAAATGCACAAACAGTAATTTCTCCGCATTGCAAGGTGCAATTCTGAAATTTTTTGCTTTTTCCTGCTCCTCTTAGCATGATAAAGAAGATTCAAAGAGAGTGAGATGCCAGCTTCTTTCATTCAGTCAGTAGCTTCAAACATTTCTGGGATATGAATAACATGATGTTTTTCAATGGCAAAAATTAATGAATATTGTAAATGCACAAACAGTAATTTCTCCGCATTGCAAGGTGCAATTCTGAAATTTTTTGCTTTTTCCTGCTCCTCTTAGCATGATAAAGAAGATTCAAAGAGAGTGAGATGCCAGCTCCTTTCATTCAGTCAGTAGCTTCAATCATTTCTGGACGTTTTTCAATGGCAAAAATCAATGAATATTGTAAATGCACAAACAGTAATTTCTCCGCATTGCAAGGTGCAATTCTGAAATTTTTTGCTTTTTCCTGCTCCTCTTAGCATGATAAAGAAGATTCAAAGAGAGTGAGATGCCAGCTCCTTTCATTCAGTCAGTAGCTTCAATCATTTCTGGACGTTTTTCAATGGCAAAAATCAATGAATATTGTAAATGCACAAACAGTAATTTCTCCGCATTGCAAGGTGCAATTCTGAAATTTTTTGCTTTTTCCTGCTCCTCTTAGCATGATAAAGAAGATTCAAAGAGAGTGAGATGCCAGCTACTTTCATTCAGTCAGTAGCTACAATCATTTCTGGTATATGAATAACATGATGTTTTTCAATGGCAAAAATCAATGAATATTGTAAATGCACAAACAGTAATTTCTCCGCATTGCAAGTTGCAATTCTGAAATTTTTTGCTTTTTCCTCCTCCTCTTAGCATGATAAAGAAGATTCAAAGAGAGTGAGATGCCAGCTCCTTTCATTCAGTCAGTAGCTTCAATCATTTCTGGACGTTTTTCAATGGCAAAAATCAATGAATATTGTAAATGCACAAACAGTAATTTCTCCGCATTGCAAGGTGCAATTCTGAAATTTTTTGCTTTTTCCTGCTCCTCTTAGCATGATAAAGAAGATTCAAAGAGAGTGAGATGCCAGCTCCTTTCATTCAGTCAGTAGCTTCAATCATTTCTGGACGTTTTTCAATGGCAAAAATCAATGAATATTGTAAATGCACAAACAGTAATTTCTCCGCATTGCAAGGTGCAATTCTGAAATTTTTTGCTTTTTCCTGCTCCTCTTAGCATGATAAAGAAGATTCAAAGAGAGTGAGATGCCAGCTCCTTTCATTCAGTCAGTAGCTTCAAACATTTCTGGTATATGAATAACATGATGTTTTTCAATGGCAAAAATCAATGAATATTGTAAATGCACAAACAGTAATTTCTCCGCATTGCAAGGTGCAATTCTGAAATTTTTTGCTTTTTCCTGCTCCTCTTAGCATGATAAAGAAGATTCAAAGAGAGTGAGATGCCAGCTCCTTTCATTCAGTCAGTAGCTTCAATCATTTCTGGACGTTTTTCAATGGCAAAAATCAATGAATATTGTAAATGCACAAACAGTAATTTCTCCGCATTGCAAGGTGCAATTCTGAAATTTTTTGCTTTTTCCTGCTCCTCTTAGCATGATAAAGAAGATTCAAAGAGAGTGAGATGCCAGCTTCTTTCATTCAGTCAGTAGCTTCAAACATTTCTGGGATATGAATAACATGATGTTTTTCAATGGC
The DNA here is from genome assembly GCF_046119375.1 of Phyllobates terribilis. Taxonomy (NCBI): domain Eukaryota; kingdom Metazoa; phylum Chordata; class Amphibia; order Anura; family Dendrobatidae; genus Phyllobates; species Phyllobates terribilis. Next base: position 211,384 of record NW_027364396.1, read on the forward strand.
AAAAATTAATGAATATTGTAAATGCACAAACAGTAATTTCTCCGCATTGCAAGGTGCAATTCTGAAATTTTTTGCTTTTTCCTGCTCCTCTTAGCATGATAAAGAAGATTCAAAGAGAGTGAGATGCCAGCTCCTTTCATTCAGTCAGTAGCTTCAATCATTTCTGGACGTTTTTCAATGGCAAAAATCAATGAATATTGTAAATGCACAAACAGTAATTTCTCCGCATTGCAAGGTGCAATTCTGAAATTTTTTGCTTTTTCCTGCTCCTCAGCATGATAAAGAAGATTCAAAGAGAGTGAGATGCCAGCTCCTTTCATTCAGTCAGTAGCTTCAATCATTTCTGGTATATGAATAACATGATGTTTTTCAATGGCAAAAATCAATGAATATTGTAAATGCACAAACAGTAATTTCTCCACATTGCAAGGTGCAATTCTGAAATTTTTTGCTTTTTCCTGCTCCTCTTAGCATGATAAAGAAGATTCAAAGAGAGTGAGATGCCAGCTCCTTTCATTCAGTCAGTAGCTTCAATCATTTCTGGACGTTTTTCAATGGCAAAAATCAATGAATATTGTAAATGCACAAACAGTAATTTCTCCGCATTGCAAGGTGCAATTCTGAAATTTTTTGCTTTTTCCTGCTCCTCTTAGCATGATAAAGAAGATTCAAAGAGAGCGAGATGCCAGCTCCTTTCATTCAGTCAGTAGCTTCAATCATTTCTGGTATATGAATAACATGATGTTTTTCAATGGCAAAAATCAATGAATATTGTAAATGCACAAACAGTAATTTCTCCGCATTGCAAGGTGCAATTCTGAAATTTTTTGCTTTTTCCTGCTCCTCTTAGCATGATAAAGAAGATTCAAAGAGAGTGAGATGCCAGCTCCTTTCATTCAGTCAGTAGCTTCAATCATTTCTGGACGTTTTTCAATGGCAAAAATCAATGAATATTGTAAATGCACAAACAGTAATTTCTCCGCATTGCAAGGTGCAATTCTGAAATTTTTTGCTTTTTCCTGCTCCTCTTAGCATGATAAAGAAGATTCAAAGAGAGTGAGATGCCAGCTCCTTTCATTCAGTCAGTAGCTTCAATCATTTCTGGACGTTTTTCAATGGCAAAAATCAATGAATATTGTAAATGCACAAACAGTAATTTCTCCGCATTGCAAGGTGCAATTCTGAAATTTTTTGCTTTTTCCTGCTCCTCTTAGCATGATAAAGAAGATTCAAAGAGAGTGAGATGCCAGCTCCTTTCATTCAGTCAGTAGCTTCAATCATTTCTGGTATATGAATAACATGATGTTTTTCAATGGCAAAAATCAATGAATATTGTAAATGCACAAACAGTAATTTCTCCGCATTGCAAGGTGCAATTCTGAAATCTTTTGCTTTTTCCTGCTCCTCTTAGCATGATAAAGAAGATTCAAAGAGAGTGAGATGCCAGCTCCTTTCATTCAGTCAGCAGCTTCAATCATTTCTGGACATTTTTCAATGGCAAAAATCAATGAATATTGTAAATGCACAAACAGTAATTTCTCCGCATTGCAAGGTGCAATTCTGAAATTTTTTGCTTTTTCCTGCTCCTCTTAGCATGATAAAGAAGATTCAAAGAGAGTGAGATGCCAGCTCCTTTCATTCAGTCAGTAGCTTCAAACATTTCTGGTATATGAATAACATGATGTTTTTCAATGGCAAAAATCAATGAATATTGTAAAAGCACAAACAGTAATTTCTCCGCATTGCAAGGTGCAATTCTGAAATTTTTTGCTTTTTCCTGCTCCTCTTAGCATGATAAAGAAGATTCAAAGAGAGTGAGATGCCAGCTCCTTTCATTCAGTCAGTAGCTTCAATCATTTCTGGACGTTTTTCAATGGCAAAAATCAATGAATATTGTAAATGCACAAACAGTAATTTCTCCGCATTGCAAGGTGCAATTCTGAAATTTTTTGCTTTTTCCTGCTCCTCTTAGCATGATAAAGAAGATTCAAAGAGAGTGAGATGCCAGCTCCTTTCATTCAGTCAGTAGCTTCAATCATTTCTGGTATATGAATAACATGATGTTTTTCAATGGCAAAAATCAATGAATATTGTAAATGCACAAACAGTAATTTCTCCGCATTGCAAGTTGCAATTCTGAAATTTTTTGCTTTTTCCTGCTCCTCTTAGCATGATAAAGAAGATTCAAAGAGAGTGAGATGCCAGCTCCTTTCATTCAGTCAGTAGCTTCAATTATTTCTGGACGTTTTTCAATGGCAAAAATCAATGAATATTGTAAATGCACAAACAGTAATTTCTCCGCATTGCAAGGTGCAATTCTGAAATTTTTTGCTTTTTCCTGCTCCTCTTAGCATGATAAAGAAGATTCAAAGAGAGTGAGATGCCAGCTCCTTTCATTCAGTCAGTTGCTTCAATCATTTCTGGACGTTTTTCAATGGCAAAAATCAATGAATATTGTAAATGCACAAACAGTAATTTCTCCGCATTGCAAGGTGCAATTCTGAAATTTTTTGCTTTTTCCTGCTCCTCTTAGCATGATAAAGAAGATTCAAAGAGAGTGAGATGCCAGCTCCTTTCATTCAGTCAGTAGCTTCAATCATTTCTGGACGTTTTTCAATGGCAAAAATCAATGAATATTGTAAATGCACAAACAGTAATTTCTCCGCATTGCAAGGTGCAATTCTGAAATTTTTTGCTTTTTCCTGCTCCTCTTTGCATGATAAAGAAGATTCAAAGAGAGTGAGATGCCAGCTCCTTTCATTCAGTCAGTAGCTTCAATCATTTCTGGTATATGAATAACATGATGTTTTTCAATGGCAAAAATCAATGAATATTGTAAATGCACAAACAGTAATTTCTCCGCATTGCAAGGTGCAATTCTGAAATTTTTGGCTTTTTCCTGCTCCTCTTAGCATGATAAAGAAGATTCAAAGAGAGTGAGATGCCAGCTCCTTTCATTCAGTCAGTAGCTTCAATCATTTCTGGATGTTTTTCAATGGCAAAAATCAATGAATATTGTAAATGGACAAACAGTAATTTCTCCGCATTGCAAGGTGCAATTCTGAAATTTCTTGCATTTTCCTGCTCCTCTTAGCATGATAAAGAAGATTCAAAGAGAGTGAGATGCCAGCTCCTTTCATTCAGTCAGTAGCTTCAATCATTTCTGGACGTTTTTCAATGGCAAAAATCAATGAATATTGTAAATGCACAAACAGTAATTTCTCCGCATTGCAAGGTGCAATTCTGAAATTTTTTGCTTTTTCCTGCTCCTCTTAGCATGATAAAGAAGATTCAAAGAGAGTGAGATGCCAGCTTCTTTCATTCAGTCAGTAGCTTCAAACATTTCTGGGATATGAATAACATGATGTTTTTCAATGGCAAAAATTAATGAATATTGTAAATGCACAAACAGTAATTTCTCCGCATTGCAAGGTGCAATTCTGAAATTTTTTGCTTTTTCCTGCTCCTCTTAGCATGATAAAGAAGATTCAAAGAGAGTGAGATGCCAGCTCCTTTCATTCAGTCAGTAGCTTCAATCATTTCTGGACGTTTTTCAATGGCAAAAATCAATGAATATTGTAAATGCACAAACAGTAATTTCTCCGCATTGCAAGGTGCAATTCTGAAATTTTTTGCTTTTTCCTGCTCCTCTTAGCATGATAAAGAAGATTCAAAGAGAGTGAGATGCCAGCTTCTTTCATTCAGTCAGTAGCTTCAAACATTTCTGGGATATGAATAACATGATGTTTTTCAATGGCAAAAATTAATGAATATTGTAAATGCACAAACAGTAATTTCTCCGCATTGCAAGGTGCAATTCTGAAATTTTTTGCTTTTTCCTGCTCCTCGTAGCATGATAAAGAAGATTCAAAGAGAGTGAGATGCCAGCTCCTTTCATTCAGTCAGTAGCTTCAATCATTTCTGGACGTTTTTCAATGGCAAAAATCAATGAATATTGTAAATGCACAAACAGTAATTTCTCCGCATTGCAAGGTGCAATTCTGAAATTTTTTGCTTTTTCCTGCTCCTCTTAGCATGATAAAGAAGATTCAAAGAGAGTGAGATGCCAGCTCCTTTCATTCAGTCAGTAGCTTCAAACATTTCTGGTATATGAATAACATGATGTTTTTCAATGGCAAAAATCAATGAATATTGTAAATGCACAAACAGTAATTTCTCCGCATTGCAAGGTGCAATTCTGAAATTTTTTGCTTTTTCCTGCTCCTCTTAGCATGATAAAGAAGATTCAAAGAGAGTGAGATGCCAGCTCCTTTCATTCAGTCAGTAGCTTCAATCATTTCTGGACGTTTTTCAATGGCAAAAATCAATGAATATTGTAAATGCACAAACAGTAATTTCTCCGCATTGCAAGGTGCAATTCTGAAATTTTTTGCTTTTTCCTGCTCCTCTTAGCATGATAAAGAAGATTCAAAGAGAGTGAGATGCCAGCTCCTTTCATTCAGTCAGTAGCTTCAAACATTTCTGGTATATGAATAACATGATGTTTTTCAATGGCAAAAATCAATGAATATTGTAAATGCACAAACAGTAATTTCTCCGCATTGCAAGGTGCAATTCTGAAATTTTTTGCTTTTTCCTGCTCCTCTTAGCATGATAAAGAAGATTCAAAGAGAGTGAGATGCCAGCTCCTTTCATTCAGTCAGTAGCTTCAATCATTTCTGGACGTTTTTCAATGGCAAAAATCAATGAATATTGTAAATGCACAAACAGTAATTTCTCCGCATTGCAAGGTGCAATTCTGAAATTTTTTGCTTTTTCCTGCTCCTCTTAGCATGATAAAGAAGATTCAAAGAGAGTGAGATGCCAGCTTCTTTCATTCAGTCAGTAGCTTCAAACATTTCTGGGATATGAATAACATGATGTTTTTCAATGGCAAAAATTAATGAATATTGTAAATGCACAAACAGTAATTTCTCCGCATTGCAAGGTGCAATTCTGAAATTTTTTGCTTTTTCCTGCTCCTCTTAGCATGATAAAGAAGATTCAAAGAGAGTGAGATGCCAGCTCCTTTCATTCAGTCAGTAGCTTCAATCATTTCTGGACGTTTTTCAATGGCAAAAATCAATGAATATTGTAAATGCACAAACAGTAATTTCTCCGCATTGCAAGGTGCAATTCTGAAATTTTTTGCTTTTTCCTGCTCCTCTTAGCATGATAAAGAAGATTCAAAGAGAGTGAGATGCCAGCTCCTTTCATTCAGTCAGTAGCTTCAATCATTTCTGGACGTTTTTCAATGGCAAAAATCAATGAATATTGTAAATGCACAAACAGTAATTTCTCCGCATTGCAAGGTGCAATTCTGAAATTTTTTGCTTTTTCCTGCTCCTCTTAGCATGATAAAGAAGATTCAAAGAGAGTGAGATGCCAGCTCCTTTCATTCAGTCAGTAGCTTCAATCATTTCTGGTATATGAATAACATGATGTTTTTCAATGGCAAAAATCAATGAATATTGTAAATGCACAAACAGTAATTTCTCCGCATTGCAAGTTGCAATTCTGAAATTTTTTGCTTTTTCCTGCTCCTCTTAGCATGATAAAGAAGATTCAAAGAGAGTGAGATGCCAGCTCCTTTCATTCAGTCAGTAGCTTCAATCATTTCTGGACGTTTTTCAATGGCAAAAATCAATGAATATTGTAAATGCACAAACAGTAATTTCTCCGCATTGCAAGGTGCAATTCTGAAATTTTTTGCTTTTTCCTGCTCCTCTTAGCATGATAAAGAAGATTCAAAGAGAGTGAGATGCCAGCTCCTTTCATTCAGTCAGTAGCTTCAATCATTTCTGGACGTTTTTCAATGGCAAAAATCAATGAATATTGTAAATACACAAACAGTAATTTCTCCGCATTGCAAGGTGCAATTCTGAAATTTTTTGCTTTTTCCTGCTCCTCTTAGCATGATAAAGAAGATTCAAAGAGAGTGAGATGCCAGCTCCTTTCATTCAGTCAGTAGCTTCAAACATTTCTGGTATATGAATAACATGATGTTTTTCAATGGCAAAAATCAATGAATATTGTAAATGCACAAACAGTAATTTCTCCGCATTGCAAGGTGCAATTCTGAAATTTTTTGCTTTTTCCTGCTCCTCTTAGCATGATAAAGAAGATTCAAAGAGAGTGAGATGCCAGCTCCTTTCATTCAGTCAGTAGCTTCAATCATTTCTGGACGTTTTTCAATGGCAAAAATCAATGAATATTGTAAATGCACAAACAGTAATTTCTCCGCATTGCAAGGTGCAATTCTGAAATTTTTTGCTTTTTCCTGCTCCTCTTAGCATGATAAAGAAGATTCAAAGAGAGTGAGATGCCAGCTTCTTTCATTCAGTCAGTAGCTTCAAACATTTCTGGGATATGAATAACATGATGTTTTTCAATGGCAAAAATTAATGAATATTGTAAATGCACAAACAGTAATTTCTCCGCATTGCAAGGTGCAATTCTGAAATTTTTTGCTTTTTCCTGCTCCTCTTAGCATGATAAAGAAGATTCAAAGAGAGTGAGATGCCAGCTCCTTTCATTCAGTCAGTAGCTTCAATCATTTCTGGACGTTTTTCAATGGCAAAAATCAATGAATATTGTAAATGCACAAACAGTAATTTCTCCGCATTGCAAGGTGCAATTCTGAAATTTTTTGCTTTTTCCTGCTCCTCTTAGCATGATAAAGAAGATTCAAAGAGAGTGAGATGCCAGCTCCTTTCATTCAGTCAGTAGCTTCAATCATTTCTGGACGTTTTTCAATGGCAAAAATCAATGAATATTGTAAATGCACAAACAGTAATTTCTCCGCTTTGCAAGGTGCAATTCTGAAATTTTTTGCTTTTTCCTGCTCCTCTTAGCATGATAAAGAAGATTCAAAGAGAGTGAGATGCCAGCTCCTTTCATTCAGTCAGTAGCTTCAATCATTTCTGGTATATGAATAACATGATGTTTTTCAATGGCAAAAATCAATGAATATTGTAAATGCACAAACAGTAATTTCTCCGCATTGCAAGTTGCAATTCTGAAATTTTTTGCTTTTTCCTGCTCCTCTTAGCATGATAAAGAAGATTCAAAGAGAGTGAGATGCCAGCTTCTTTCATTCAGTCAGTAGCTTCAAACATTTCTGGGATATGAATAACATGATGTTTTTCAATGGCAAAAATTAATGAATATTGTAAATGCACAAACAGTAATTTCTCCGCATTGCAAGGTGCAATTCTGAAATTTTTTGCTTTTTCCTGCTCCTCTTAGCATGATAAAGAAGATTCAAAGAGAGTGAGATGCCAGCTCCTTTCATTCAGTCAGTAGCTTCAATCATTTCTGGACGTTTTTCAATGGCAAAAATCAATGAATATTGTAAATGCACAAACAGTAATTTCTCCGCATTGCAAGGTGCAATTCTGAAATTTTTTGCTTTTTCCTGCTCCTCTTAGCATGATAAAGAAGATTCAAAGAGAGTGAGATGCCAGCTTCTTTCATTCAGTCAGTAGCTTCAAACATTTCTGGGATATGAATAACATGATGTTTTTCAATGGCAAAAATTAATGAATATTGTAAATGCACAAACAGTAATTTCTCCGCATTGCAAGGTGCAATTCTGAAATTTTTTGCTTTTTCCTGCTCCTCGTAGCATGATAAAGAAGATTCAAAGAGAGTGAGATGCCAGCTCCTTTCATTCAGTCAGTAGCTTCAATCATTTCTGGACGTTTTTCAATGGCAAAAATCAATGAATATTGTAAATGCACAAACAGTAATTTCTCCGCATTGCAAGGTGCAATTCTGAAATTTTTTGCTTTTTCCTGCTCCTCTTAGCATGATAAAGAAGATTCAAAGAGAGTGAGATGCCAGCTCCTTTCATTCAGTCAGTAGCTTCAAACATTTCTGGTATATGAATAACATGATGTTTTTCAATGGCAAAAATCAATGAATATTGTAAATGCACAAACAGTAATTTCTCCGCATTGCAAGGTGCAATTCTGAAATTTTTTGCTTTTTCCTGCTCCTCTTAGCATGATAAAGAAGATTCAAAGAGAGTGAGATGCCAGCTCCTTTCATTCAGTCAGTAGCTTCAATCATTTCTGGACGTTTTTCAATGGCAAAAATCAATGAATATTGTAAATGCACAAACAGTAATTTCTCCGCATTGCAAGGTGCAATTCTGAAATTTTTTGCTTTTTCCTGCTCCTCTTAGCATGATAAAGAAGATTCAAAGAGAGTGAGATGCCAGCTCCTTTCATTCAGTCAGTAGCTTCAAACATTTCTGGTATATGAATAACATGATGTTTTTCAATGGCAAAAATCAATGAATATTGTAAATGCACAAACAGTAATTTCTCCGCATTGCAAGGTGCAATTCTGAAATTTTTTGCTTTTTCCTGCTCCTCTTAGCATGATAAAGAAGATTCAAAGAGAGTGAGATGCCAGCTCCTTTCATTCAGTCAGTAGCTTCAATCATTTCTGGACGTTTTTCAATGGCAAAAATCAATGAATATTGTAAATGCACAAACAGTAATTTCTCCGCATTGCAAGGTGCAATTCTGAAATTTTTTGCTTTTTCCTGCTCCTCTTAGCATGATAAAGAAGATTCAAAGAGAGTGAGATGCCAGCTTCTTTCATTCAGTCAGTAGCTTCAAACATTTCTGGGATATGAATAACATGATGTTTTTCAATGGCAAAAATTAATGAATATTGTAAATGCACAAACAGTAATTTCTCCGCATTGCAAGGTGCAATTCTGAAATTTTTTGCTTTTTCCTGCTCCTCTTAGCATGATAAAGAAGATTCAAAGAGAGTGAGATGCCAGCTCCTTTCATTCAGTCAGTAGCTTCAATCATTTCTGGACGTTTTTCAATGGCAAAAATCAATGAATATTGTAAATGCACAAACAGTAATTTCTCCGCATTGCAAGGTGCAATTCTGAAATTTTTTGCTTTTTCCTGCTCCTCTTAGCATGATAAAGAAGATTCAAAGAGAGTGAGATGCCAGCTCCTTTCATTCAGTCAGTAGCTTCAATCATTTCTGGACGTTTTTCAATGGCAAAAATCAATGAATATTGTAAATGCACAAACAGTAATTTCTCCGCATTGCAAGGTGCAATTCTGAAATTTTTTGCTTTTTCCTGCTCCTCTTAGCATGATAAAGAAGATTCAAAGAGAGTGAGATGCCAGCTCCTTTCATTCAGTCAGTAGCTTCAATCATTTCTGGTATATGAATAACATGATGTTTTTCAATGGCAAAAATCAATGAATATTGTAAATGCACAAACAGTAATTTCTCCGCATTGCAAGTTGCAATTCTGAAATTTTTTGCTTTTTCCTGCTCCTCTTAGCATGATAAAGAAGATTCAAAGAGAGTGAGATGCCAGCTCCTTTCATTCAGTCAGTAGCTTCAATCATTTCTGGACGTTTTTCAATGGCAAAAATCAATGAATATTGTAAATGCACAAACAGTAATTTCTCCGCATTGCAAGGTGCAATTCTGAAATTTTTTGCTTTTTCCTGCTCCTCTTAGCATGATAAAGAAGATTCAAAGAGAGTGAGATGCCAGCTCCTTTCATTCAGTCAGTAGCTTCAATCATTTCTGGACGTTTTTCAATGGCAAAAATCAATGAATATTGTAAATACACAAACAGTAATTTCTCCGCATTGCAAGGTGCAATTCTGAAATTTTTTGCTTTTTCCTGCTCCTCTTAGCATGATAAAGAAGATTCAAAGAGAGTGAGATGCCAGCTCCTTTCATTCAGTCAGTAGCTTCAAACATTTCTGGTATATGAATAACATGATGTTTTTCAATGGCAAAAATCAATGAATATTGTAAATGCACAAACAGTAATTTCTCCGCATTGCAAGGTGCAATTCTGAAATTTTTTGCTTTTTCCTGCTCCTCTTAGCATGATAAAGAAGATTCAAAGAGAGTGAGATGCCAGCTCCTTTCATTCAGTCAGTAGCTTCAATCATTTCTGGACGTTTTTCAATGGCAAAAATCAATGAATATTGTAAATGCACAAACAGTAATTTCTCCGCATTGCAAGGTGCAATTCTGAAATTTTTTGCTTTTTCCTGCTCCTCTTAGCATGATAAAGAAGATTCAAAGAGAGTGAGATGCCAGCTTCTTTCATTCAGTCAGTAGCTTCAAACATTTCTGGGATATGAATAACATGATGTTTTTCAATGGCAAAAATTAATGAATATTGTAAATGCACAAACAGTAATTTCTCCGCATTGCAAGGTGCAATTCTGAAATTTTTTGCTTTTTCCTGCTCCTCTTAGCATGATAAAGAAGATTCAAAGAGAGTGAGATGCCAGCTCCTTTCATTCAGTCAGTAGCTTCAATCATTTCTGGACGTTTTTCAATGGCAAAAATCAATGAATATTGTAAATGCACAAACAGTAATTTCTCCGCATTGCAAGGTGCAATTCTGAAATTTTTTGCTTTTTCCTGCTCCTCTTAGCATGATAAAGAAGATTCAAAGAGAGTGAGATGCCAGCTCCTTTCATTCAGTCAGTAGCTTCAATCATTTCTGGACGTTTTTCAATGGCAAAAATCAATGAATATTGTAAATGCACAAACAGTAATTTCTCCGCTTTGCAAGGTGCAATTCTGAAATTTTTTGCTTTTTCCTGCTCCTCTTAGCATGATAAAGAAGATTCAAAGAGAGTGAGATGCCAGCTCCTTTCATTCAGTCAGTAGCTTCAATCATTTCTGGTATATGAATAACATGATGTTTTTCAATGGCAAAAATCAATGAATATTGTAAATGCACAAACAGTAATTTCTCCGCATTGCAAGTTGCAATTCTGAAATTTTTTGCTTTTTCCTGCTCCTCTTAGCATGATAAAGAAGATTCAAAGAGAGTGAGATGCCAGCTCCTTTCATTCAGTCAGTAGCTTCAATCATTTCTGGACGTTTTTCAATGGCAAAAATCAATGAATATTGTAAATGCACAAACAGTAATTTCTCCGCATTGCAAGGTGCAATTCTGAAATTTTTTGCTTTTTCCTGCTCCTCTTAGCATGATAAAGAAGATTCAAAGAGAGTGAGATGCCAGCTCCTTTCATTCAGTCAGTAGCTTCAATCATTTCTGGACGTTTTTCAATGGCAAAAATCAATGAATATTTTAAATGCACAAACATTAATTTCTCCGCATTGCAAGGTGCAATTCTGAAATTTTTTGCTTTTTCCTGCTCCTCTTAGCATGATAAAGAAGATTCAAAGAGAGTGAGATGCCAGCTCCTTTCATTCAGTCAGTAGCTTCAAACATTTCTGGTATATGAATAACATGATGTTTTTCAATGGCAAAAATCAATGAATATTGTAAAAGCACAAACAGTAATTTCTCCGCATTGCAAGGTGCAATTCTGAAATTTTTTGCTTTTTCCTGCTCCTCTTAGCATGATAAAGAAGATTCAAAGAGAGTGAGATGCCAGCTCCTTTCATTCAGTCAGTAGCTTCAATCATTTCTGGACGTTTTTCAATGGCAAAAATCAATGAATATTGTAAATGCACAAACAGTAATTTCTCCGCATTGCAAGGTGCAATTCTGAAATTTTTTGCTTTTTCCTGCTCCTCTTAGCATGATAAAGAAGATTCAAAGAGAGTGAGATGCCAGCTCCTTTCATTCAGTCAGTAGCTTCAATCATTTCTGGTATATGAATAACATGATGTTTTTCAATGGCAAAAATCAATGAATATTGTAAATGCACAAACAGTAATTTCTCCACATTGCAAGGTGCAATTCTGAAATTTTTTGCTTTTTCCTGCTCCTCTTAGCATGATAAAGAAGATTCAAAGAGAGTGAGATGCCAGCTCCTTTCATTCAGTCAGTAGCTTCAATCATTTCTGGACGTTTTTCAATGGCAAAAATCAATGAATATTGTAAATGCACAAACAGTAATTTCTCCGCATTGCAAGGTGCAATTCTGAAATTTTTTGCTTTTTCCTGCTCCTCTTAGCATGATAAAGAAGATTCAAAGAGAGTGAGATGCCAGCTCCTTTCATTCAGTCAGTAGCTTCAATCATTTCTGGACGTTTTTCAATGGCAAAAATCAATGAATATTGTAAATGCACAAACAGTAATTTCTCCGCATTGCAAGGTGCAATTCTGAAATTTTTTGCTTTTTCCTGCTCCTCTTAGCATGATAAAGAAGATTCAAAGAGAGTGAGATGCCAGCTCCTTTCATTCAGTCAGTAGCTTCAATCATTTCTGGACGTTTTTCAATGGCAAAAATCAATGAATATTGTAAATGCACAAACAGTAATTTCTCCGCATTGCAAGGTGCAATTCTGAAATTTTTTGCTTTTTCCTGCTCCTCTTAGCATGATAAAGAAGATTCAAAGAGAGCGAGATGCCAGCTCCTTTCATTCAGTCAGTAGCTTCAATCATTTCTGGTATATGAATAACATGATGTTTTTCAATGGCAAAAATCAATGAATATTGTAAATGCACAAACAGTAATTTCTCCGCATTGCAAGGTGCAATTCTGAAATTTTTTGCTTTTTCCTGCTCCTCTTAGCATGATAAAGAAGATTCAAAGAGAGTGAGATGCCAGCTCCTTTCATTCAGTCAGTAGCTTCAATCATTTCTGGACGTTTTTCAATGGCAAAAATCAATGAATATTGTAAATGCACAAACAGTAATTTCTCCGCATTGCAAGGTGCAATTCTGAAATTTTTTGCTTTTTCCTGCTCCTCTTAGCATGATAAAGAAGATTCAAAGAGAGTGAGATGCCAGCTCCTTTCATTCAGTCAGTAGCTTCAAACATTTCTGGTATATGAATAACATGATGTTTTTCAATGGCAAAAATCAATGAATATTGTAAATGCACAAACAGTAATTTCTCCGCATTGCAAGGTGCAATTCTGAAATTTTTTGCTTTTTCCTGCTCCTCTTAGCATGATAAAGAAGATTCAAAGAGAGTGAGATGCCAGCTCCTTTCATTCAGTCAGTAGCTTCAATCATTTCTGGACGTTTTTCAATGGCAAAAATCAATGAATATTGTAAATGCACAAACAGTAATTTCTCCGCATTGCAAGGTGCAATTCTGAAATTTTTTGCTTTTTCCTGCTCCTCTTAGCATGATAAAGAAGATTCAAAGAGAGTGAGATGCCAGCTCCTTTCATTCAGTCAGTAGCTTCAATCATTTCTGGTATATGAATAACATGATGTTTTTCAATGGCAAAAATCAATGAATATTGTAAATGCACAAACAGTAATTTCTCCGCATTGCAAGGTGCAATTCTGAAATTTTTTGCTTTTTCCTGCTCCTCTTAGCATGATAAAGAAGATTCAAAGAGAGTGAGATGCCAGCTCCTTTCATTCAGTCAGCAGCTTCAATCATTTCTGGACATTTTTCAATGGCAAAAATCAATGAATATTGTAAATGCACAAACAGTAATTTCTCCGCATTGCAAGGTGCAATTATGAAATTTTTTGCTTTTTCCTGCTCCTCTTAGCATGATAAAGAAGATTCAAAGAGAGTGAGATGCCAGCTCCTTTCATTCAGTCAGTAGCTTCAAACATTTCTGGTATATGAATAACATGATGTTTTTCAAAGGCAAAAATCAATGAATATTGTAAAAGCACAAACAGTAATTTCTCCGCATTGCAAGGTGCAATTCTGAAATTTTTTGCTTTTTCCTGCTCCTCTTAGCATGATAAAGAAGATTCAAAGAGAGTGAGATGCCAGCTCCTTTCATTCAGTCAGTAGCTTCAATCATTTCTGGACGTTTTTCAATGGCAAAAATCAATGAATATTGTAAATGCACAAACAGTAAATTCTCCGCATTGCAAGGTGCAATTCTGAAATTTTTTGCTTTTTCCTGCTCCTCTTAGCATGATAAAGAAGATTCAAAGAGAGTGAGATGCCAGCTCCTTTCATTCAGTCACTAGCTTCAATCATTTCTGGTATATGAATAACATGATGTTTTTCAATGGCAAAAATCAATGAATATTGTAAATGCACAAACAGTAATTTCTCCGCATTGCAAGTTGCAATTCTGAAATTTTTTGCTTTTTCCTGCTCCTCTTAGCATGATAAAGAAGATTCAAAGAGAGTGAGATGCCAGCTCCTTTCATTCAGTCAGTAGCTTCAATTATTTCTGGACGTTTTTCAATGGCAAAAATCAATGAATATTGTAAATGCACAAACAGTAATTTCTCCGCATTGCAAGGTGCAATTCTGAAATTTTTTGCTTTTTCCTGCTCCTCTTAGCATGATAAAGAAGATTCAAAGAGAGTGAGATGCCAGCTCCTTTCATTCAGTCAGTTGCTTCAATCATTTCTGGACGTTTTTCAATGGCAAAAATCAGTGAATATTGCAAATGCACAAACAGTAATTTCTCCGCATTGCAAGGTGCAATTCTGAAATTTTTTGCTTTTTCCTGCTCCTCTTAGCATGATAAAGAAGATTCAAAGAGAGTGAGATGCCAGCTCCTTTCATTCAGTCAGTAGCTTCAATCATTTCTGGACGTTTTTCAATGGCAAAAATCAATGAATATTGTAAATGCACAAACAGTAATTTCTCCGCATTGCAAGGTGCAATTCTGAAATTTTTTGCTTTTTCCTGCTCCTCTTTGCATGATAAAGAAGATTCAAAGAGAGTGAGATGCCAGCTCCTTTCATTCAGTCAGTAGCTTCAATCATTTCTGGTATATGAATAACATGATGTTTTTCAATGGCAAAAATCAATGAATATTGTAAATGCACAAACAGTAATTTCTCCGCATTGCAAGGTGCAATTCTGAAATTTTTGGCTTTTTCCTGCTCCTCTTAGCATGATAAAGAAGATTCAAAGAGAGTGAGATGCCAGCTCCTTTCATTCAGTCAGTAGCTTCAATCATTTCTGGATGTTTTTCAATGGCAAAAATCAATGAATATTGTAAATGCACAAACAGTAATTTCTCCGCATTGCAAGGTGCAATTCTGAAATTTCTTGCATTTTCCTGCTCCTCTTAGCATGATAAAGAAGATTCAAAGAGAGTGAGATGCCAGCTCCTTTCATTCAGTCAGTAGCTTCAATCATTTCTGGACGTTTTTCAATGGCAAAAATCAATGAATATTGTAAATGCACAAACAGTAATTTCTCCGCATTGCAAGGTGCAATTCTGAAATTTTTTGCTTTTTCCTGCTCCTCTTAGCATGATAAAGAAGATTCAAAGAGAGTGAGATGCCAGCTCCTTTCATTCAGTCAGTAGCTTCAATCATTTCTGGTATATGAATAACATGATGTTTTTCAATGGCAAAAATCAATGAATATTGTAAATGCACAAACAGTAATTTCTCCGCATTGCAAGTTGCAATTCTGAAATTTTTTGCTTTTTCCTGCTCCTCTTAGCATGATAAAGAAGATTCAAAGAGAGTGAGATGCCAGCTCCTTTCATTCAGTCAGTAGCTTCAATCATTTCTGGACGTTTTTCAATGGCAAAAATCAATGAATATTGTAAATGCACAAACAGTAATTTCTCCGCATTGCAAGGTGCAATTCTGAAATTTTTTGCTTTTTCCTGCTCCTCTTAGCATGATAAAGAAGATTCAAAGAGAGTGAGATGCCAGCTCCTTTCATTCAGTCAGTAGCTTCAATCATTTCTGGACGTTTTTCAATGGCAAAAATCAATGAATATTGTAAATGCACAAACAGTAATTTCTCCGCATTGCAAGGTGCAATTCTGAAATTTTTTGCTTTTTCCTGCTCCTCTTAGCATGATAAAGAAGATTCAAAGAGAGTGAGATGCCAGCTCCTTTCATTCAGTCAGTAGCTTCAAACATTTCTGGTATATGAATAACATGATGTTTTTCAATGGCAAAAATCAATGAATATTGTAAAAGCACAAACAGTAATTTCTCCGCATTGCAAGGTGCAATTCTGAAATTTTTTGCTTTTTCCTGCTCCTCTTAGCATGATAAAGAAGATTCAAAGAGAGTGAGATGCCAGCTCCTTTCATTCAGTCAGTAGCTTCAATCATTTCTGGACGTTTTTCAATGGCAAAAATCAATGAATATTGTAAATGCACAAACAGTAATTTCTCCGCATTGCAAGGTGCAATTCTGAAAATTTTTGCTTTTTCCTGCTCCTCTTAGCATGATAAAGAAGATTCAAAGAGAGTGAGATGCCAGCTCCTTTCATTCAGTCAGTAGCTTCAATCATTTCTGGTATATGAATAACATGATGTTTTTCAATGGCAAAAATCAATGAATATTGTAAATGCACAAACAGTAATTTCTCCACATTGCAAGGTGCAATTCTGAAATTTTTTGCTTTTTCCTGCTCCTCTTAGCATGATAAAGAAGATTCAAAGAGAGTGAGATGCCAGCTCCTTTCATTCAGTCAGTAGCTTCAATCATTTCTGGACGTTTTTCAATGGCAAAAATCAATGAATATTGTAAATGCACAAACAGTAATTTCTCCGCATTGCAAGGTGCAATTCTGAAATGTTTGAAGCTACTGACTGAATGAAAGGAGCTGGCATCTCACTCTCTTTGAATCTTCTTTATCATGCTAGGATTAACAGGAAAAAGCTAAAAATTTCAGAATTGCACCGTGCAATGTGGAGATATTACTGTTTGTGCATTTACAATATTCATTGATTTTTGCCATTGAAAAACATGTTTTTCATATACCAGAAATGTTTGAAGCTACTGACTGATTGAAAGGAGCTGGCATCTCACTCTCTTTGAATCTTCTTTATCATGCTAGGATTAGCAGGAAAAAGCAAAAAATTTCAGAATTGCACCTTGCAATGTGGAGATATTACTGTTTGTGCATTTACAATATTCATTGATTTTTGCCATTGAAAAACATGTTTTTCATATACCAGAAATGTTTGAAGCTACTGACTGAATGAAAGGAGCTGGCATCTCACTCTCTTTGAATCTTCTTTATCATGCTAGGATTAACAGGAAAAAGCAAAAAATTTCAGAATTGCACCTTGCAATGTGGAGATATTACTGTTTGTGCATTTACAATATTCATTGATTTTTGCCATTGAAAAACGTCCAGAAATGTTTGAAGCTACTGACTGAATGAAAGGAGCTGGCATCTCACTCTCTTTGAATCTTCTTTATCATGCTAGGATTAGCAGGAAAAAGCAAAAAATTTCAGAATTGCACCTTGCAATGTGGAGATATTACTGTTTGTGCATTTACAATATTCATTGATTTTTGCCATTGAAAAACATGTTTTTCATATACCAGAAATGTTTGAAGCTACTGACTGAATGAAAGGAGCTGGCATCTCACTCTCTTTGAATCTTCTTTATCATGCTAGGATTAACAGGAAAAAGCAAAAAATTTCAGAATTGCACCTTGCAATGTGGAGATATTACTGTTTGTGCATTTACAATATTCATTGATTTTTGCCATTGAAAAACGTCCAGAAATGTTTGAAGCTACTGACTGAATGAAAGGAGCTGGCATCTCACTCTCTTTGAATCTTCTTTATCATGCTAGGATTAGCAGGAAAAAGCAAAAAATTTCAGAATTGCACCTTGCAATGTGGAGATATTACTGTTTGTGCATTTACAATATTCATTGATTTTTGCCATTGAAAAACATGTTTTTCATATACTAGAAATGTTTGAAGCTACTGACTGAATGAAAGGAGCTGGCATCTCACTCTGAATCTTCTTTATCATGCTAGGATTAACAGGAAAAAGCAAAAAATTTCAGAATTGCACCTTGCAATGTGGAGATATTACTGTTTGTGCATTTACAATATTCATTGATTTTTGCCATTGAAAAACATGTTTTTCATATACCAGAAATGTTTGAAGCTACTGACTGAATGAAAGGAGCTGGCATCTCACTCTCTTTGAATCTTCTTTATCATGCTAGGATTAACAGGAAAAAGCTAAAAATTTCAGAATTGCACCGTGCAATGTGGAGATATTACTGTTTGTGCATTTACAATATTCATTGATTTTTGCCATTGAAAAACATGTTTTTCATATACCAGAAATGTTTGAAGCTACTGACTGAATGAAAGGAGCTGGCATCTCACTCTCTTTGAATCTTCTTTATCATGCTAGGATTAGCAGGAAAAAGCAAAAAATTTCAGAATTGCACCTTGCAATGTGGAGATATTACTGTTTGTGCATTTACAATATTCATTGATTTTTGCCATTAAAAAACATGTTTTTCATATACCAGAAATGTTTGAAGCTACTGACTGAATGAAAGGAGCTGGCATCTCACTCTTTTTGAATCTTCTTTATCATGCTAGGATTAACAGGAAAAAGCTAAAAATTTCAGAATTGCACCGTGCAATGTGGAGATATTACTGTTTGTGCATTTACAATATTCATTGATTTTTGCCATTGAAAAACATGTTTTTCATATACCAGAAATGTTTGAAGCTACTGACTGAATGAAAGGAGCTGGCATCTCACTCTCTTTGAATGTTCTTTATCATGCTAGGATTAGCAGGAAAAAGCAAAAAATTTCAGAATTGCACCTTGCAATGTGGAGATATTACTGTTTGTGCATTTACAATATTCATTGATTTTTGCCATTGAAAAACATGTTTTTCATATACCAGAAATGTTTTGAAGCTACTGACTGAATGAAAGGAGCTGGCATCTCACTCTCTTTGAATCTTCTTTATCATGCTAGGATTAACAGGAAAAAGCAAAAAATTTCAGAATTGCACCTTGCAATGTGGAGATATTACTGTTTGTGCATTTACAATATTCATTGATTTTTGCCATTGAAAAACATGTTTTTCATATACCAGAAATGTTTGAAGCTACTGACTGAATGAAAGGAGCTGGCATCTCACTCTCTTTGAATCTTCTTTATCATGCTAGGATTAACAGGAAAAAGCTAAAAATTTCAGAATTGCACCGTGCAATGTGGAGATATTACTGTTTGTGCATTTACAATATTCATTGATTTTTGCCATTGAAAAACATGTTTTTCATATACCAGAAATGTTTGAAGCTACTGACTGAATGAAAGGAGCTGGCATCTCACTCTCTTTGAATCTTCTTTATCATGCTAGGATTAGCAGGAAAAAGCAAAAAATTTCAGAATTGCACCTTGCAATGTGGAGATATTACTGTTTGTGCATTTACAATATTCATTGATTTTTGCCATTGAAAAACATGTTTTTCATATACCAGAAATGTTTGAAGCTACTGACTGAATGAAAGGAGCTGGCATCTCACTCTCTTTCAATCTTCTTTATCATGCTAGGATTAACAGGAAAAAGCTAAAAATTTCAGAATTGCACCGTGCAATGTGGAGATATTACTGTTTGTGCATTTACAATATTCATTGATTTTTGCCATTGAAAAACATGTTTTTCATATACCAGAAATGTTTGAAGCTACTGACTGAATGAAAGGAGCTGGCATCTCACTCTCTTTGAATCTTCTTTATCATGCTAGGATTAACAGGAAAAAGCAAAAAATTTCAGAATTGCACCTTGCAATGTGGAGATATTACTGTTTGTGCATTTACAATATTCATTGATTTTTGCCATTGAAAAACATGTTTTTCATATACCAGAAATGTTTGAAGCTACTGACTGAATGAAAGGAGCTGGCATCTCACTCTCTTTGAATCTTCTTTATCATGCTAGGATTAACAGGAAAAAGCAAAAAATTTCAGAATTGCACCTTGCAATGTGGAGATATTACTGTTTGTGCATTTACAATATTCATTGATTTTTGCCATTGAAAAACATGTTTTTCATATACCAGAAATGTTTGAAGCTACTGACTGAATGAAAGGAGCTGGCATCTCACTCTCTTTGAATCTTCTTTATCATGCTAGGATTAACAGGAAAAAGCTAAAAATTTCAGAATTGCACCGTGCAATGTGGAGATATTACTGTTTGTGCATTTACAATATTCATTGATTTTTGCCATTGAAAAACATGTTTTTCATATACCAGAAATGTTTGAAGCTACTGACTGAATGAAAGGAGCTGGCATCTCACTCTCTTTGAATCTTCTTTATCATGCTAGGATTAGCAGGAAAAAGCAAAAAATTTCAGAATTGCACCTTGCAATGTGGAGATATTACTGTTTGTGCATTTACAATATTCATTGATTTTTGCCATTGAAAAACATGTTTTTCATATACCAGAAATGTTTGAAGCTACTGACTGAATGAAAGGAGCTGGCATCTCACTCTCTTTGAATCTTCTTTATCATGCTAGGATTAACAGGAAAAAGCTAAAAATTTCAGAATTGCACCGTGCAATGTGGAGATATTACTGTTTGTGCATTTACAATATTCATTGATTTTTGCCATTGAAAAACATGTTTTTCATATACCAGAAATGTTTGAAGCTACTGACTGAATGAAAGGAGCTGGCATCTCACTCTCTTTGAATCTTCTTTATCATGCTAGGATTAACAGGAAAAAGCTAAAAATTTCAGAATTGCACCGTGCAATGTGGAGATATTACTGTTTGTGCATTTACAATATTCATTGATTTTTGCCATTGAAAAACATGTTTTTCATATACCAGAAATGTTTGAAGCTACTGACTGAATGAAAGGAGCTGGCATCTCACTCTCTTTGAATCTTCTTTATCATGCTAGGATTAGCAGGAAAAAGCAAAAAATTTCAGAATTGCACCTTGCAATGTGGAGATATTACTGTTTGTGCATTTACAATATTCATTGATTTTTGCCATTGAAAAACATGTTTTTCATATACCAGAAATGTTTGAAGCTACTGACTGAATGAAAGGAGCTGGCATCTCACTCTCTTTGAATCTTCTTTATCATGCTAGGATTAACAGGAAAAAGCTAAAAATTTCAGAATTGCACCGTGCAATGTGGAGATATTACTGTTTGTGCATTTACAATATTCATTGATTTTTGCCATTGAAAAACATGTTTTTCATATACCAGAAATGTTTGAAGCTACTGACTGAATGAAAGGAGCTGGCATCTCACTCTCTTTGAATGTTCTTTATCATGCTAGGATTAGCAGGAAAAAGCAAAAAATTTCAGAATTGCACCTTGCAATGTGGAGATATTACTGTTTGTGCATTTACAATATTCATTGATTTTTGCCATTGAAAAACATGTTTTTCATATACCAGAAATGTTTGAAGCTACTGACTGAATGAAAGGAGCTGGCATCTCACTCTCTTTGAATCTTCTTTATCATGCTAGGATTAACAGGAAAAAGCTAAAAATTTCAGAATTGCACCGTGCAATGTGGAGATATTACTGTTTGTGCATTTACAATATTCATTGATTTTTGCCATTGAAAAACATGTTTTTCATATACCAGAAATGTTTGAAGCTACTGACTGAATGAAAGGAGCTGGCATCTCACTCTCTTTGAATCTTCTTTATCATGCTAGGATTAACAGGAAAAAGCAAAAAATTTCAGAATTGCACCTTGCAATGTGGAGATATTACTGTTTGTGCATTTACAATATTCATTGATTTTTGCCATTGAAAAACATGTTTTTCATATACCAGAAATGTTTGAAGCTACTGACTGAATGAAAGGAGCTGGCATCTCACTCTCTTTGAATCTTCTTTATCATGCTAGGATTAACAGGAAAAAGCAAAAAATTTCAGAATTGCACCTTGCAATGTGGAGATATTACTGTTTGTGCATTTACAATATTCATTGATTTTTGCCATTGAAAAACATGTTTTTCATATACCAGAAATGTTTGAAGCTACTGACTGAATGAAAGGAGCTGGCATCTCACTCTCTTTGAATCTTCTTTATCATGCTAGGATTAACAGGAAAAAGCTAAAAATTTCAGAATTGCACCGTGCAATGTGGAGATATTACTGTTTGTGCATTTACAATATTCATTGATTTTTGCCATTGAAAAACATGTTTTTCATATACCAGAAATGTTTGAAGCTACTGACTGAATGAAAGGAGCTGGCATCTCACTCTCTTTGAATCTTCTTTATCATGCTAGGATTAGCAGGAAAAAGCAAAAAATTTCAGAATTGCACCTTGCAATGTGGAGATATTACTGTTTGTGCATTTACAATATTCATTGATTTTTGCCATTGAAAAACATGTTTTTCATATACCAGAAATGTTTGAAGCTACTGACTGAATGAAAGGAGCTGGCATCTCACTCTCTTTGAATCTTCTTTATCATGCTAAGATTAACAGGAAAAAGCTAAAAATTTCAGAATTGCACCGTGCAATGTGGAGATATTACTGTTTGTGCATTTACAATATTCATTGATTTTTGCCATTGAAAAACATGTTTTTCATGTACCAGAAATGTTTGAAGCTACTGACAATGAAAGGAGCTGGCATCTCACTCTCTTTGAATCTTCTTTATCATGCTAGGATTAACAGGAAAAAGCTAAAAATTTCAGAATTGCACCGTGCAATGTGGAGATATTACTGTTTGTGCATTTACAATATTCATTGATTTTTGCCATTGAAAAACATGTTTTTCATATACCAGAATTGTTTGAAGCTACTGACTGAATGAAAGGAGCTGGCATCTCACTCTCTTTGAATCTTCTTTATCATGCTAGGATTAGCAGGAAAAAGCAAAAAATTTCAGAATTGCACCTTGCAATGTGGAGATATTACTGTTTGTGCATTTACAATATTCATTGATTTTTGCCATTGAAAAACATGTTTTTCATATACCAGAAATGTTTGAAGCTACTGACTGAATGAAAGGAGCTGGCATCTCACTCTCTTTGAATCTTCTTTATCATGCTAGGATTAACAGGAAAAAGCTAAAAATTTCAGAATTGCACCGTGCAATGTGGAGATATTACTGTTTGTGCATTTACAATATTCATTGATTTTTGCCATTGAAAAACATGTTTTTCATATACCAGAAATGTTTGAAGCTACTGACTGAATGAAAGGAGCTGGCATCTCACTCTCTTTGAATCTTCTTTATCATGCTAGGATTAACAGGAAAAAGCAAAAAATTTCAGAATTGCACCTTGCAATGTGGAGATATTACTGTTTGTGCATTTACAATATTCATTGATTTTTGCCATTGAAAAACATGTTTTTCATATACCAGAAATGTTTGAAGCTACTGACTGAATGAAAGGAGCTGGCATCTCACTCTCTTTGAATCTTCTTTATCATGCTAGGATTAACAGGAAAAAGCTAAAAATTTCAGAATTGCACCGTGCAATGTGGAGATATTACTGTTTGTGCATTTACAATATTCATTGATTTTTGCCATTGAAAAACATGTTTTTCATATACCAGAAATGTTTGAAGCTACTGACTGAATGAAAGGAGCTGGCATCTCACTCTCTTTGAATCTTCTTTATCATGCTAGGATTAGCAGGAAAAAGCAAAAAATTTCAGAATTGCACCTTGCAATGTGGAGATATTACTGTTTGTGCATTTACAATATTCATTGATTTTTGCCATTGAAAAACATGTTTTTCATATACCAGAAATGTTTGAAGCTACTGACTGAATGAAAGGAGCTGGCATCTCACTCTCTTTGAATCTTCTTTATCATGCTAGGATTAACAGGAAAAAGCAAAAAATTTCAGAATTGCACCGTGCAATGTGGAGATATTACTGTTTGTGCATTTACAATATTCATTGATTTTTGCCATTGAAAAACATGTTTTTCATATACCAGAAATGTTTGAAGCTACTGACTGAATGAAAGGAGCTGGCATCTCACTCTCTTTGAATCTTCTTTATCATGCTAGGATTAACAGGAAAAAGCTAAAAATTTCAGAATTGCACCGTGCAATGTGGAGATATTACTGTTTGTGCATTTACAATATTCATTGATTTTTGCCATTGAAAAACATGTTTTTCATATACCAGAAATGTTTGAAGCTACTGACTGAATGAAAGGAGCTGGCATCTCACTCTCTTTGAATCTTCTTTATCATGCTAGGATTAACAGGAAAAAGCAAAAAATTTCAGAATTGCACCTTGCAATGTGGAGATATTACTGTTTGTGCATTTACAATATTCATTGATTTTTGCCATTGAAAAACATGTTTTTCATATACCAGAAATGTTTGAAGCTACTGACTGAATGAAAGGAGCTGGCATCTCACTCTCTTTGAATCTTCTTTATCATGCTAGGATTAACAGGAAAAAGCTAAAAATTTCAGAATTGCACCGTGCAATGTGGAGATATTACTGTTTGTGCATTTACAATATTCATTGATTTTTGCCATTGAAAAACATGTTTTTCATATACCAGAAATGTTTGAAGCTACTGACTGAATGAAAGGAGCTGGCATCTCACTCTCTTTGAATCTTCTTTATCATGCTAGGATTAGCAGGAAAAAGCAAAAAATTTCAGAATTGCACCTTGCAATGTGGAGATATTACTGTTTGTGCATTTACAATATTCATTGATTTTTGCCATTGAAAAACATGTTTTTCATATACCAGAAATGTTTGAAGCTACTGACTGAATGAAAGGAGCTGGCATCTCACTCTCTTTGAATCTTCTTTATCATGCTAAGATTAACAGGAAAAAGCTAAAAATTTCAGAATTGCACCGTGCAATGTGGAGATATTACTGTTTGTGCATTTACAATATTCATTGATTTTTGCCATTGAAAAACATGTTTTTCATGTACCAGAAATGTTTGAAGCTACTGACAATGAAAGGAGCTGGCATCTCACTCTCTTTGAATCTTCTTTATCATGCTAGGATTAACAGGAAAAAGCTAAAAATTTCAGAATTGCACCGTGCAATGTGGAGATATTACTGTTTGTGCATTTACAATATTCATTGATTTTTGCCATTGAAAAACATGTTTTTCATATACCAGAAATGTTTGAAGCTACTGACTGAATGAAAGGAGCTGGCATCTCACTCTCTTTGAATCTTCTTTATCATGCTAGGATTAGCAGGAAAAAGCAAAAAATTTCAGAATTGCACCTTGCAATGTGGAGATATTACTGTTTGTGCATTTACAATATTCATTGATTTTTGCCATTGAAAAACATGTTTTTCATATACCAGAAATGTTTGAAGCTACTGACTGAATGAAAGGAGCTGGCATCTCACTCTCTTTGAATCTTCTTTATCATGCTAGGATTAACAGGAAAAAGCTAAAAATTTCAGAATTGCACCGTGCAATGTGGAGATATTACTGTTTGTGCATTTACAATATTCATTGATTTTTGCCATTGAAAAACATGTTTTTCATATACCAGAAATGTTTGAAGCTACTGACTGAATGAAAGGAGCTGGCATCTCACTCTCTTTGAATCTTCTTTATCATGCTAGGATTAACAGGAAAAAGCAAAAAATTTCAGAATTGCACCTTGCAATGTGGAGATATTACTGTTTGTGCATTTACAATATTCATTGATTTTTGCCATTGAAAAACATGTTTTTCATATACCAGAAATGTTTGAAGCTACTGACTGAATGAAAGGAGCTGGCATCTCACTCTCTTTGAATCTTCTTTATCATGCTAGGATTAACAGGAAAAAGCTAAAAATTTCAGAATTGCACCGTGCAATGTGGAGATATTACTGTTTGTGCATTTACAATATTCATTGATTTTTGCCATTGAAAAACATGTTTTTCATATACCAGAAATGTTTGAAGCTACTGACTGAATGAAAGGAGCTGGCATCTCACTCTCTTTGAATCTTCTTTATCATGCTAGGATTAGCAGGAAAAAGCAAAAAATTTCAGAATTGCACCTTGCAATGTGGAGATATTACTGTTTGTGCATTTACAATATTCATTGATTTTTGCCATTGAAAAACATGTTTTTCATATACCAGAAATGTTTGAAGCTACTGACTGAATGAAAGGAGCTGGCATCTCACTCTCTTTGAATCTTCTTTATCATGCTAGGATTAACAGGAAAAAGCTAAAAATTTCAGAATTGCACCGTGCAATGTGGAGATATTACTGTTTGTGCATTTACAATATTCATTGATTTTTGCCATTGAAAAACATGTTTTTCATATACCAGAAATGTTTGAAGCTACTGACTGAATGAAAGGAGCTGGCATCTCACTCTCTTTGAATCTTCTTTATCATGCTAGGATTAGCAGGAAAAAGCTAAAAATTTCAGAATTGCACCTTGCAATGTGGAGATATTACTGTTTGTGCATTTACAATATTCATTGATTTTTGCCATTGAAAAACATGTTTTTCATATACCAGAAATGTTTGAAGCTACTGACTGAATGAAAGGAGCTGGCATCTCACTCTCTTTGAATCTTCTTTATCATGCTAGGATTAACAGGAAAAAGCAAAAAATTTCAGAATTGCACCTTGCAATGTGGAGATATTACTGTTTGTGCATTTACAATATTCATTGATTTTTGCCATTGAAAAACATGTTTTTCATATACCAGAAATGTTTGAAGCTACTGACTGAATGAAAGGAGCTGGCATCTCACTCTCTTTGAATCTTCTTTATCATGCTAGGATTAACAGGAAAAAGCTAAAAATTTCAGAATTGCACCGTGCAATGTGGAGATATTACTGTTTGTGCATTTACAATATTCATTGATTTTTGCCATTGAAAAACATGTTTTTCATATACCAGAAATGTTTGAAGCTACTGACTGAATGAAAGGAGCTGGCATCTCACTCTTTGAATCTTCTTTATCATGCTAGGATTAGCAGGAAAAAGCAAAAAATTTCAGAATTGCACCTTGCAATGTGGAGATATTACTGTTTGTGCATTTACAATATTCATTGATTTTTGCCATTGAAAAACATGTTTTTCATATACCAGAAATGTTTGAAGCTACTGACTGAATGAAAGGAGCTGGCATCTCACTCTCTTTGAATCTTCTTTATCATGCTAGGATTAACAGGAAAAAGCTAAAAATTTCAGAATTGCACCGTGCAATGTGGAGATATTACTGTTTGTGCATTTACAATATTCATTGATTTTTGCCATTGAAAAACATGTTTTTCATATACCAGAAATGTTTGAAGCTACTGACTGAATGAAAGGAGCTGGCATCTCACTCTCTTTGAATCTTCTTTATCATGCTAGGATTAGCAGGAAAAAGCAAAAAATTTCAGAATTGCACCTTGCAATGTGGAGATATTACTGTTTGTGCATTTACAATATTCATTGATTTTTGCCATTGAAAAACATGTTTTTCATATACCAGAAATGTTTGAAGCTACTGACTGAATGAAAGGAGCTGGCATCTCACTCTCTTTGAATCTTCTTTATCATGCTAAGATTAACAGGAAAAAGCTAAAAATTTCAGAATTGCACCGTGCAATGTGGAGATATTACTGTTTGTGCATTTACAATATTCATTGATTTTTGCCATTGAAAAACATGTTTTTCATGTACCAGAAATGTTTGAAGCTACTGACAATGAAAGGAGCTGGCATCTCACTCTCTTTGAATCTTCTTTATCATGCTAGGATTAACAGGAAAAGCTAAAAATTTCAGAATTGCACCGTGCAATGTGGAGATATTACTGTTTGTGCATTTACAATATTCATTGATTTTTGCCATTGAAAAACATGTTTTTCATATACCAGAATTGTTTGAAGCTACTGACTGAATGAAAGGAGCTGGCATCTCACTCTCTTTGAATCTTCTTTATCATGCTAGGATTAACAGGAAAAAGCAAAAAATTTCAGAATTGCACCTTGCAATGTGGAGATATTACTGTTTGTGCATTTACAATATTCATTGATTTTTGCCATTGAAAAACATGTTTTTCATATACCAGAAATGTTTGAAGCTACTGACTGAATGAAAGGAGCTGGCATCTCACTCTCTTTGAATCTTCTTTATCATGCTAGGATTAACAGGAAAAAGCTAAAAATTTCAGAATTGCACCGTGCAATGTGGAGATATTACTGTTTGTGCATTTACAATATTCATTGATTTTTGCCATTGAAAAACATGTTTTTCATATACCAGAAATGTTTGAAGCTACTGACTGAATGAAAGGAGCTGGCATCTCACTCTCTTTGAATCTTCTTTATCATGCTAGGATTAACAGGAAAAAGCTAAAAATTTCAGAATTGCACCGTGCAATGTGGAGATATTACTGTTTGTGCATTTACAATATTCATTGATTTTTGCCATTGAAAAACATGTTTTTCATATACCAGAAATGTTTGAAGCTACTGACTGAATGAAAGGAGCTGGCATCTCACTCTCTTTGAATCTTCTTTATCATGCTAGGATTAACAGGAAAAAGCTAAAAATTTCAGAATTGCACCGTGCAATGTGGAGATATTACTGTTTGTGCATTTACAATATTCATTGATTTTTGCCATTGAAAAACATGTTTTTCATATACCAGAAATGTTTGAAGCTACTGACTGAATGAAAGGAGCTGGCATCTCACTCTCTTTGAATCTTCTTTATCATGCTAGGATTAACAGGAAAAAGCTAAAAATTTCAGAATTGCACCTTGCAATGTGGAGATATTACTGTTTGTGCATTTACAATATTCATTGATTTTTGGCCATTGAAAAACATGTTTTTCATATACCAGAAATGTTGAAGCTACTGACTGAATGAAAGGAGCTGGCATCTCACTCTCTTTGAATCTTCTTTATCATGCTAGGATTAACAGGAAAAAGCTAAAAATTTCAGAATGCACCGTGCAATGTGGAGAATTACTGTTTGTGCATTTACAATATTCATTGATTTTTGCCATTGAAAAACATGTTTTTCATATACCAGAAATGTTTTGAAGCTACTGACTGAATGAAAGGAGCTGGCATCTCACTCTCTTT